>NC_083285.1:34719881-34970997 GCF_963506605.1 Zootoca vivipara
AGCCGGTAATTACTTAGAACCTACAAGGTCATGTGGTGTGATGGTAGATATGTCCAGTGGCATTAAGTTGCACATTAATCCTGCTAATTTATTTGCAGAGGGAACTGAATAAATGCTCCTCCAGCTGGATTCTAGATCTGTAAAGAAGGGAAGAAGAAAATAACTTACTGTACTGCAAGCGGATCCATAGCTATTTTAGATTATACTGCCCCCATTAATAAGGCACATAACCAGAACTGTCAATAATGCAAGACATAAATGACACAATTTAAATTTGAATGTAAATGCAACTAGCATTCCTATTTTACCATTTGCATTTTCAAATAAATAAATTTAAAAGGCACTAACTGTATCTATGGAAATACAGGGGTAATAAACATGCTTGATTTTTAAGATCAAGTGACAAGTCTATGGTTTCTGGGGCTTAGCCTTCATCTTGGGATACCCTGGGTTTCATGGGTTGGTTCCAAAATTACAGCACAAACCCAACTGTGGACTCAGCTACATTAGTAAAGAAATAGCAATTTGAATGCGCTATAAACATGCAACATCAGGTGGCGCCAGAGAGCAGGAAATTTTAAAACATGATTTTCCATAGATATTTTTTCTTTTGTTATAACGATCTAATTTCTGACTTATTTACAGCATTTTTTCCCTGTGTCTAGACCCACTCTGTGTCTACTCAGAAGTAAGTCATATTGAATTCCTTAGGTTTAGGATTGCAGTCTTAACTCATGCTTAATGTAGATCTAACAAAATCTATGCAACTTACATTAATCCACATTTGTCTCCTTTATTTCATTGGTTCTGCATTAAGTAAGGATCCATCTAAGTATACCAGTCCAATTGTTCAATTGTCCCTCACAATCCTCATTTATTTCTTTTCTATAATCCCTTTTTGAGATGCTTAATCAGTTAACATAACCAAGAGACAACTGAACATTCAAAGATCACACAGGGAGTCCGAGTGAAAACTCAAGTGCACCAAAGTTCTTAAAAGGCTGAGTCTTAACTAGGACACATCACAAATTGATGTGAACGGACAAATTCTATGTTTTCTGCACAAGGTAGATGAGAATTCACAAGGAAGTTGAAATGTTCCCACCTTTGCAGAGGGGGCAGAGCAGTGTGCCTAACGGAAATGTTTTTCATCCATGTGTTTGCCATTTGCCAAGCACTCTACCTGTTCAGTGATTTGTGTACCTCATCGTTCATAAGGGTCAGGTGTCAAGAAGAAAGGGGGATAGGATCCTCACTGCTGAAGCAAACAGATTAACACCGGTTCCTCAAATTCAGTTGTATGTGGCTGAATACTTAGAACGGTGAAGCAGAATTATTTGAAAGGCAGTGCTAAATGAGCACCGTACAGGAGCTGTGAACAGGTAAAAGAAACAATGCAAGCATCCACAAACTAAGCATCATGCCAATCCAGAACAATATTTACAATAGACTGAATTCTTGAGTTTCTCATTTTTTCCAGTCTTCAGTTCAGTCATCCACATTGCCACACCTGTTTGTGAATTTCTGTTCAAATTCCTCATGAAAATTCATCAGCACTTCAGTGCAGATTTCTCCTGAAGTACACATTTGTATGCAGTGCCGCCTTATCTACACAGCACTGCAAAGAAATTCCCCCCATATATAATGCATTCTCATATGTTATTTTCAAAAATGCATTATATATGGGGAAATTTCACTTCTCGGCCTTTTGGCTAAGATGTTATTTTCCTTAATAATGCTTTTTATGTGTACACTTTACCCCAGTGTATACATTTTTGTGCACATTATGTGGCTGAAGAAATAAAATGTAGAGAAGTTTGGGTTTTGAAGGAGGACTGGATTTCACTTCGAGTACAGTTTCAGAAGTTGCAAGTGCAGAAAGTTCGCTTTTAAATGTGAACTGAATTGGATCACTCTCCCCTCTCTTCTCTTCAAATACTAGAAAATCAAGCTCTTGATACTTATTTATTTCTATAGTCCACAACAGTGGCTGGTTTCTTAATTGATTTGGTGAAATATTTTCTTTGTGCTTTGCTGTCCTGCCGCCTGGTCATTATTGTAATAAATAAATAAACACACACACACACACACACACTCTTTTTCAATAGTGCATCCCCCAAAAGTACATAATTATAAGGTGCAAAGAATTTGAATTCAAATTACCCATGAGTCCAAATGCTTGGCTTGTTATAATTACTTTCAAATTATTTCTGTCAAATATATGTTATAGTTGACTTAGTCATTCATTTTTTTTTAAGGGAAACCAAGGAAGTCTTTATTTAGAATTGTTAATAAGGAGAGATAATACATTCTTTCCTCCTTTGAAAAAAAACAAGGAAGTTTTTAGAAGAAATAAAATCAGCATATGAAGTACATTCAGTATTCTGGAAGATAAATTTGCAAGTTAAAGGCTGGTATTCTAGCACACCAAATGTATCTGACTTTATTTTTTTTTAAAAAAAAGACTATGACCTCAATACATAAAATTTGAGATTTCATGCTTGTGATGTTTTCGTGTGAAATCTTGGGAAGCATTCAACACATTTCCTCCACCACAAGCTGATGTTAAATGTATCTACAGTGATTGGCATCTGACAGTGATGTGTTAAATAATGTTTACACCCATTCTTGTAGTAGTTCGATTTTACTGCCAGTTGGTAACAGGAGACCTCAAGCATTTATAAAGAAGTCCAGCAGCTGCAGGAATTAAATGTTGATTCCCACATGGGACTTGATGTTTCATAATGTGCATACTTAGCATGCAGCTGAACATGTGAACTACTTCCCCTGAAACATCATGTGCTAGATGCTAGATGGAACTTTTGCATTAACTGTCATGGTTAATCTGTGATGCGATTGCTCTGCACGTGAAAGTCTTCACTACTTCTTGTTGAAGTGGCAGCTGAATGATGAACATGTGTGTGGAAACTCAACAGTTTCCGTTGGGCCCAAGTTTGTTTCTGGACCCAATTCAAGATGCTCGGGCCCCAGAGACCTAAAAGACCACCTCTTTCTCAACAGACTCTTGGGCGTAAAGATGAGATGATGGTTGTTCCACCACCATCAAAAGCTTAGGTGGGTGTGTCCCAAGAGTCTCCTAAAAATAGGGGCCTCCTAACAATTCTCAGGGATGCGGGTGGTGCTGTGGATTAAACCACAGAGCCTAGGGCTTGTCAATCAGAAGGTCGGTGGTTCGAATCCCTGCGATGGGGTGAGCTCCCATTGCTCAGTCCCAGCTCCTGCCAACCTAGCAGTTCGAAAGCACGAAAGTGCAAATAGATAAATAGGTACCGCTTTGGCAGGAAGGTAAACAGCATTTCTGTGTGCTGCTCTGGTTCACCAGAAGCGGCTTAGTCATGCTGGCCACATGACCTGGAAGCTGTACGCCGGCTCCCTTGGCCAATAGAGCGAGATGAGCGCTGCAACCCCAGAGTCAGTCACAACTGGACCTAATGGTCAGGGGTACCTTTACCTTTAACAATTCTCAGCACCCTTAACAAAGCCAGAATTTGAGGGTGGGGGTGAGTCATGACTGTTTAAAGTGGTATTATAACAACAACAACAACAACAACAACAACAACAACAACAACAACAACAACAACAACAAATTTAACAACAACAACAGCAACAACAGCAACAGCAACAAATTTATACCCTGCCCATTCTGGGTGGCTTCCAACAAAAGGTTAAAAATACATTAAAACATCAGTCATTAAAAACTTCCTTAAACTGGGCTGCCTTCAGATGTCTTCTAAACGTCATAGAGCTTTAAAGGCATGGTGTGAATGTGGCTTTAGCATACCCTCCAACACTTTGCAGCTAAAAACCAGGAAGCCTGTCTTCCAGGGCTGCACTCCTGTGTGAGTCATGTAACTTAGGAATTGGGAGATTGAATTCAGTTGCCCCCAGCAACCCCTGCCCCAAGGATGATCAGAAAATGTCCGCCTAAGGGAATAGTGCAGAAATTAACTCAGCAGTTAGAAAATAGAATCTACTTGCCTCAGCAGTCCGACACCCATTGGGGCAGGACTCTTGAAAACTGCTTGCTTGCAATTATGTAATCAGGCCTTTGCACATGCTCTTGTACCCGTGTCTGGAAGCTGTTTGTGACATGGTATAAAAGCGAGCCCCAAATAGCAACCAGGGCTCAGCCTTTGAGAATGACCTCGCTGATGCCAGCTGCAGCTAAATCAACCAGACCTTCATCGGAAAGAACCCTTGTCTGTCTTTATTGACTCGGATAACCTGCATGAGAGCATGGTCTCCCCAAACACCCCTATCCAGGCATTGCAATCTCACATGGTTTTGGGTGCTGTGTTCTCACATGGATATCCAAAACAGGATGTCCCAAAATGGGACAATTGAGGGTATATACCAGTTCGAAAAGCAGTTCGAAAGCACGTCAAAATGCAAGTAGATAAATAGGAACCGCCAATAATGCGAGATGAGCGCGCAACCCCAGAGTCGGTCACGACTGGACCTAATGGTCAGGGGTCCCTTTACCTTTACCTTTACCTTAGAGTACCTGTCCCCAGCAGATATTTTCTAGGCAAACTGATATAAACAAGAGAAAGCAATATCTTAGATACCAGTGGATGCAACGGTATTTGGCATAGCAAGGGAAAACCGAATCCTCAGCATTTTCCTTTGGGACTCACTCCCTATCTAGTGTACTTAGAATTTTGAGCCAAACACCACAAGGCTATGTGTGGTCCCTCAGAAATAAGTTCCATAGTTCCATAGGGTTGCTTTTTAACAGAGGCGCTGCTGCAGAAGAGTGGCTTGACCTGAAGTGTGTAGCACTCAACAAATATATGGCTTTAAGGACAAAGGAGAACAGCAATTTGCATAAAGATAGCATATGCCCATTTATTTTATGTTCGCCAAATCCAAATTTAGACATAATTACTGTAATTTAAATAGAAATGCAATTCAGCTCATCATTGTGGGGAAGACTATGACCTGGTGACCCCCCTCCCCCCTGCAGTGCTGCTCCAACCTCCTGAGGCTGCATTTGTTTTCTTTTTTATATAATGGGAATAAATAATCACAGGTTTCGTGCACATACGCACGTCAGGTTTGTCTGAAGTACTTCTGGGCAGTTTTATTCATTAAGTATTTTGGGCAGTTTTATTCATTAAGTGTGCCCTGTGCATCTTGCAGGTAGAGGGCATGAGCCCATCACAGCTTCCCCCCTCCCCATCTCAACATATTCACCACCCTTTGGCTGTTGTGCTGTTAGTGTCAATAGGGAGGGCCTGTATTTCTAATGAAGAATCAGCTGTCTTGCTTGCGATGCTAGTGTTCAATGAAATTATATAGTTCAGAGAAGCAGCTGTGAGATCCAGGAGGAGGATGCTTCTTCCCTGACCTTTGTCAGTGTGTGCTATCTGCCAAGAGAGGAGAAAGATACCCACTCACTCCTAGGCTCCTCCTCCTCTTCCTTTCATCTCCATCCTCCCATTGCGCTGCCACCAATTAAGAAAGAGACATAGCCAGCCATCCACCTTGAGCATTGTCCACCTTCAAAGAATGCGGAAAGAGGAGGAAACCACTCAGCAAAAATGGAAAACCCACAGTGGCTGAACACACGCTCCCATTCCCTCTGTGAATTCTCCCATACATACAACATTGGCAACAACCCACACCTGTCCTGTAGCTTCTTGTGACATCCTCCTCCTTGATGCCTTTCCTCCAAGGTGTAGCTTCAACCTGAACTGAAAACAGATCATTGGGTAAAGACATCCCTGCCCCATCTCTCCTCACTGGTGTGGGCACACCTCAGGAGACCTATCTAGACACAGAAAGCCACCCTGATGTAAATAGCAATGTGCAAATACAGTTTGAAATGTATTTTCATAGCCAAGAAGAGGGAGTGGAGCTTGTGTGACATTCTGCCACAGGTGCCACAATAAATTGACCAGCTTTGAATTCGACACATATTTACTAGGGTGGGGTGGGGAGACACTTCTGTTTGCCTCAGGTGTAAACATGCGCTGCTCTGGTTCGCCAGAAGCGGCTTTGTCATGCTGGCCACACGATCTGGAAGCTGCACACCAGCTCCCTCGGCCAATAACGTGAGATGAGCGCCGCAACCCCAGAGTTGGTCACGACTGGACCTAATGGTTAGGGGTCCCTTTACCTTTACCTAAACATGTATTGGGTTGGCCCTCGGCAGATGATTTTTGTGCCCTTCAGAATGTAAGGTTTGGAAGAAATACTGCTACCACAGAGACCTGGTTAAACGTGTTTAACAGCATAAGAAGATACCTGCTGGATCAGGCTAGTGTCCCATCTAAAGCTCTCGCAGTGGCCAACCACATGGCCATTTGAAATCTTCAAGGAGGATCTGAGTTCCCCAGCACTCTGTCTTCCTGCATTTCCCAGGACTCTGGCACTGCAGAGAGACTAGACACACCATGGTTAGTAGCCACCATTAGCCTTATTCTGCATTAATTTGTCTAATTCTCTTTTAAAGCCATCCAAGTTGGTGGTCATCGCATATAACAGATGTTTGTTAGCAATTCCACATCAGTTTTTGATAGAATTGAATTTGTCATAGTTGTACCTCTTTGTACCACCATCAACACATTCTTTTCCTCCTTTAAAGCCTTTGAACAGCTTTGCAGATGCACAGTCTATTTATATTTATGATGGCTACAGGGCTGGCAATAGCATAGTTAAGCAAGAGATGTATTTCTTATATAACCTGCTGTAGCATTATGGTTGGCATCTAGTAATTTATTCATATCTGACTGTCAAGAGCCTGCTGGTATCCTGTTTATATGTGCACATAAATTCTTAATCGAGGGTCTTGTAAAAATAAATATTTTAATATAACTAGCTTTTTCCTTAAATGCAAGTATTTCAGATGCATTTTAATGTTAAAATACCACAGCGATTTAAGCAACATAAGAAAAAAAAACAAGATACAAATTGATCTATACTCAAAATACACTGTGCTCTGAAAACCATCCCTGTTGCCTTAACATGTCAAATTTTATATGCTTATCCATCTTCAGACAAAAATTTTTTTTGTGGGTTAGTCCTGTGCAAGGCTCATTGCATTTCACTATGGTATATCAAAGCAGCATTGTTTATTTCTGGGTAAAGGCCATTTCTATATTTGGTTATCATGAATATGCCCAAGCATAATAGGATATCAAAACAGGGGGAATGCATTTATAGCTCCAAATAACATAGGACTACACTGTATCATGCAAGAGTTTCCTTAGCAGTTTTGTTTGAAACATCTCATTTGTTCCTCAGCCTAATTAAGTGAGATGAATCATTTATCATCATTGATTGTATCAACAATGTTTTCAAAATGATGGAATGCTAGGACAAAAACAGCTTGGGGACCATGCATCATCATCATGGGATTGTGATTGAATTTTTTTTTAAAAAAAAGAATAAAAGAATAGCAACAATTAACTATTATTTCACTATGTTTTGTACTAGGTCACCACTTAACCTCCCCCTCCAAATAAAAGCATATAGTCTTGCAAACCATTTCTAAGAATCAGTGGCAGAGAGAGAGAGAGAGAGAGAGAGAGAGAGAGAGAGAGAGAGAGAGAGAGAGAGAGAGAGAGCGTCTACCCTACAGACTAATCTACAATAAGAACTAATACTTAGGAAACCATGAACATATTTTTGTGTGCTCTCTCTCTCTCTCTCTATAGTTTTATAAACAAAAATAATATTATACAAACAAGTCTACCAAGTTTTCTTGTATCATTTGTATATCACAAAAATAGCATAATAAATGTGGGGAACTATCTACAACATATGTTTCATTATAAGTGGTCAATGTACAGGTTCTTGGTTCATGAATTGGTTTAAACAGTTGTGAAGAAATTAATAAAAAATAAAAGGGGGAGAGGAGGAGGAGGAATGGTGAGTGGGGGGGTCAGGTGGTTATGTTTCTATTCTTCTACGTAGTGGGGGGGGAGTTTGTGTCAGCACTACTCATATGGCTTCTCTTACTATTCCCTTGTTGTATTTCTTTGGTGGTGAGAGAGGTTGGGGGATACTATGAACATAATTGAAGGGGAAATGCTTTAAAATGAAATCCACCATGAGTCAGGACAAAACTGCATTAAGAGGTCATCCAGAAATGAGAAGACGTGTAGTGATAATCATTTCTCACAGGCAGGATATAAATGCAATAAAATAAAATAATAATAGAAAAAATATTTCAAGCACACATCTCATTTTAGGTTTGTGTTTAATATGCTTATGCTTAATTGTGCATGTGACTGATACTTTGAAGATTTTGACTGAATTATCCTCAAGGCAGCTTACAACCAATTGCAATAAAATGATACAAATGAAAGAGCCAAACATACAAGATGCCACAGGGGTGCCAAATTGACTCTGCCATTGTGTTTACATCACACTGACCCAGATGCTGGGAAACCTGTGTATTAGTTCCACCCACCCAGGGAGACGCTTCTGCTGACAGTTCCCTTCCCTTCAGCCAATACTGTTCAGGACAATAAAAATTATTATAATAATTTATTATTTATACCTGACCCATCTGGCTGGGTTTCCCTAGCCACTCTGGGTGGCTCCCAACAGAATATTAAAAAACACAATAAAACATCAACTTCCCTAAACAGGGTTGCCTTCAGATGTCTTCTAAAAGTCAGTTTTCCTTGACATCTGATGGGACGGCTTTCCACAGGGTGGACGCCACTACCGAGAAGGCCCACTGCCTGGTTCCCTCCAACCTCACTTCTCGCAGTGAGGGAACCACCAGAAGGCCCCCATTGCTGAACAATGGGGGTGGAGACAACTAGCTTTGGAATGAGGTATTGGGGTTTTGTTTTTTTACATGGATAGTGGAAGCCATCTCCCTGAAGCTGCTTGTTTTCTGGCTGATGGGATGGGACCAAGCTTGCCTTCCCTTTGCTGTTACGTCATTTGACAGGGTGAAAGACACTCATCAAGTAAGGCATCCAGGATAGATCTTCAGTATAATTTCTTCAATGGATACTGGAAGACTAGCAATGAAGGCACATTTGTGATAATTCACAATGTGAATTCAACCCTTACAGGCACATGTCTGGCTTCACTACATAGAAAGTTTATAGGTAAAAGGTAAAGGACCCTTGGATGGTTATGTCCAGTGAAAGGTGACTATGGTGTTGCGGTGCTCATCTCGCTTTCAGGCCGACGGAGCCAGTGTTTGTCCACAGACAGCTTTCTGGGTCATGTGACCAGCATGACCAAACCGGTTCTGGTGCAACGGAACACCATGATGGAAACCAAAGCGCACAGAAACACTGTTTACCTTCCGGCCACAGCGGTACCCATTTATCTACTTGCACTGGCATGCTTTCGAACTGCTAGGTTGGCAGGAGGTGGGACAGAGCAACAGGAGCTCACCCCGTTGTGAGGATTTGAACTGCCAATCTTCTGATCCACAAGCCCAAGAGGCTCAGTGGTTTAGACCACAGCGCCACCTGTGTGTGTGTGCTTGTCTTGGGATAGTTATGTTAGACTGAACATTCATGATTTTGCATACATGGTTTCTGGGACATGGCTTGTTTTTTTTAATGAGTCTAAATAATTCTTACTTCTGAGCAAATCTGTTTGAGACAGATATATATTTATTCCTCTATCCACTTTGAGTGTTTCTGGTTTCAGTGTCAAGCGACAGCCAAGAATGCACATCCTTAATCAAGAATGCATGAAGTGAAACCTGCAAAGATTTTGCAGTGTGAAATATTCTTGCTCACTCTGCCTGCCAGCCAGCCCTGCCTTCCACGAGGGAACATTATTCCATTCTCCTGCTGACCTGGCTTTCATCTCTCCTCAATAGTAAATCAGATGTCTATTGGAAGATTGAGGGCACTAGGAGAAGGGGACGACAGAGGACAGTGTTCTCGAAGCTACGAACATGAGTTTGACCAAACTGTGGGAGGCAGTGGAAGACAGGAGTGCCTGGCATGCTCTGGTCCATGGGGTCACGAAGAGTCGGACAAGACTAAACTACAACAACAACAATGGACTGGGCATGCCCAGCCATCAGCAGAGGGGAGGTTCCTCCCCTTAGGCTTTCATAAAAAATACTTTTTGCGCTTTTGCAAACAGGGCTGTTTTAAGCACATCCAGCGCAGTGGCACAAAGATCCCTCCGACGCCCCCTCCCTTTCCCAAAACTTAGAACTCGGGCTCAACTTGTGGACCACCTCACAGCCCCAGTAGCCACTGGCCACAGAAGACACCACTGATGTGGTGGTCGCAGCGCGGCTGGCCAGACCACCGGAACCCCATTCTCACTTGCAAGGGCACCGCCTACTCCTCCACTGCCTGACAACAACAGCCCACTGCCAGTGCTCTCGCTGCTGCCCAGTGGCCTGAGGAGCAGGAGTCGGTTGCCACACCACCGGCTGTGCCCCGGGGAGTGGGGGGGGGGCTCAGTGACGTGGAGGAGGCCCCTCTGGAGCCGCTCCTGCCACTCCCTCAGACAACAGCAGCTTGGTGGGCAGGGGCTGAGGGGATTCCCATGGCCGAGGGAGAGGAGGAGGTGGCGGAGGAACCATATGGCTTAGTGGTTCGTTGCGCCCTGCCAACCATCTGGTGGCATGCATGGAAAGGGGAGGCCGCCGGCAAAGCCGTGCAGCTCCCCCACTTGCTGGGGCTTCCCTGAGAGGCCGGCGCCCTGGCACAACGAGCCACTAGGCCCTATGGAAAAGACGCCTCTGTTTGCAAAGCTTGGGATTCCACAAAGCCTACTGATACCTCCTTTTTGTGCATGGAGTGTGCCACCTTAGCCACACGCAGAGTGTTAGCATTAGATACAGGATTGCCTTTAATATTTTGCTTGCTTGTACCACAGTCAATATCCTTATATTTTCACATGAACATTGTGTGGCAATACACGAGGCCTCCCCGGAAGGAATAAAGACACAGGACACATATCTTAAGGTTAATGGGTCGAATAGGCCACAACTTTATTGATTACGGAAGAAGAGAGGTATTGGCATAGGCATTGGATCTAACCGACTATATCCGACTCCAGCCCGCTCTGCTGGCAGTCTGTGAAGGGTTAACCACCGTTGGATGGGTCCTGCGATGCACATCAACTAGGTACCCATCCTGGGGCCACCATTCGGGGTCGTGCCCTCAGGCCCTCACCTTCCACGGTTTCGGACTTGGCAACGCCCCTTGGACTCCTTAAGGGAGTACCCCTCCGGATTTGGGGGAGGTGATGGCAGCAACCTCCCCCCCGCACCTGGACCTTCACGAGATAATCCAATGCCTACCGCCAAACCCAAGTTGTGACGATTACCACGAGGTAGGCGAAAACCACCTGGCCTGAGCCAATTTGCCAGGTGGGAAAATTCCTACCCGGCCCCGAATACGGCGACCAACCGAAGTTCGTAGGCAACGTCAGAGGAGGAACCCTGCCTAAACGGGGGAGGTGGGTGGGAGAAAAAGGTGAGTCGAGTCCGAAGGCAAGAGGACGAGATCCTGCCGCGGACTCACCTATATAGGGGAGCCACGCCCCCTCCAGGTGCGCCCCGATTGGACGCACCGCAGGCGCGTCGCGGCAGGAAAACGACCAATGGGCTGGGGGGAATGCTAACCATTCCCCCCCCACGTGGAGGCCACGTGTGCCCACAACATCTCCTCCCTTCAAGCCGGGAAGAGATTTTGTGTGGCAATACACGAGGCCTCCCCGGAAGGAATAAAGACACAGGACACATATCTTAAGGTTAATGGGTCGAATAGGCCACAACTTTATTGATTACGGAAGAAGAGAGGTATTGGCATAGGCATTGGATCTAACCGACTATATCCGACTCCAGCCCGCTCTGCTGGCAGTCTGTGAAGGGTTAACCACCGTTGGATGGGTCCTGCGATGCACATCAACTAGGTACCCATCCTGGGGCCACCATTCGGGGTCGTGCCCTCAGGCCCTCACCTTCCACGGTTTCGGACTTGGCAACGCCCCTTGGACTCCTTAAGGGAGTACCCCTCCGGATTTGGGGGAGGTGATGGCAGCAACCTCCCCCCCGCACCTGGACCTTCACGAGATAATCCAATGCCTACCGCCAATCGAGCCCGAAAGGGCTCGCCGCCAATACCTCTACCTCCGTAACCAACACCTAATAGCACCTAGTATATCAGCCAGCCAGACATCGTTGCCATCATTTGAAAGATGCACGCCATCAGCACGGTAGAAGCGTTCCTCTTTGAAGGTTATCGCAGGGTGTGGTATCACATGTCCATTCAAGGCCAAGACTTTTTTGGCAACTGCCAAGTCCAAAAACTTCCTTGCTTTGTTCACACCAGCAGGTGAAGCAGCGTCACGCCAAGTGCGTCTCTCAAGCAGCGCAGACCAAAATATGGTCAAAGTATGGTAAGCAGCCTTAAGTTCATCAAAGTCCTGGAATATGTTCCACTTTAAATCTAGGCCTTTACGATAAGCTAGATCATTCTCGCCGAGTTGCACTACCATGATATCAGGAGGACCGCGCAAAGCAGCCTTGGCCTTCACTGCTGGCAGGAATTCAGACCAGCGCATGCCCCTTCTCGTAATCCAAGTGATTCTGACCCTGCGTGGCAGCCCAAGGTTGGGTCCCAAGTTCCGGTCACAAGCACGTGCACGCGCCCAATGCATGATGCTATGACCCACCATCCAGATGTTAACAAGTTTTCCTGGAAGCGAAGCAAAGGAAACATAAGCACGGCCGCCATACATAGAAAGTGATCACTACTTAGTGGAGCGGAGATACCCCATGTATGCCTTGGACTTCCAACGACCCAGATCCTTAATCCTTTCAGCTGACAGGCCCATGTGTACTGCAGTAGTGGCGGCCCCAATACGGAAGGAATGAGCAGCGAATTCTGAGGGAACAAGGCCACAGGCTGAGATTGCCTGACGCATGACGCGCGTGAATTGGTGGCGGGTTAAGCAAGAACCATCAGGGTGAATTAGTAAAGGGCCAGGAGAAGGGGGCCTTAGATGGAGGAAACGCCTGGTGTCCTTCACAGGACAAGGGCCCCTCTGACCCGTAGTAGGCAAGCGCATTAGGGTGCCCTTCCCACACTGGTCTGTCTTAGATTGGCGAATGCGAATGACCAATTCCTTGCTAGACAAGGATAAGTCCGACAATAGGATGCCCCTTTTAATACTGTCAGAAGGGCCCTCACAGACCACTTCACCAACCCTAAGGGCGCCAAAAAATGCGATCGAATAGGCTGCGGAGAAAAGCCTTGCCTCGTATTTAGACCAGCAAAGGTCCCGCAGATGTTTGTGAATTTGCATCAGAAGTTCAAAGGTTATTGGCTTGCGATGGTCCTTGCGCGGGGGCTGAAGCCTACGCCACCCCTCCAGGGCCTTACGAACTAAAAAATCTGCACAAGGATCCACTGAGAAACAAGCCTTGCTAAAGAAGGAAATGGCGGCAGTTTGAATGTGAAGGGTCCTGGCAGCCCTGCCCAATCTCCTCAAGCTTGCTAAGTACATTAAAACGTCCTGCTTATTGGGAGGGCTATTGGGGCGCAAGCCCTGGGTTTTAATCCTGAAGTTACTGAAATCAGACCAAGCTTTCTTATAGGTGTTAAGAGTAGAGGGGGCAACCGACGCCAATACTCCCTCTAGGACATCTCGTTCCCAAGATTCCATAGTTGTTCCGGGAACGCCTCCGGCAACTCCTGAGCCTCTGGCGCTAGAGAGCGGAAACGATCCATCTGGAAACGAGATAAAGCGTCCGCGATATCGTTATTAGCACCCGGTACAAATTTAGCCGAGAAATAAATGTTTAATTGCAGGCATGTTAGGACAAAGGCACGTAGCAAGGCGGTAACCCTAGGTGATCGGGAAGATTGTCTGGACAAGACGCCAACAACAGCCTGGTTGTCAGTCCAAAAGCATACACGGTGATTCCTGAACTCCTCTGCCCATAAGTGCACCGCCACAACAATTGGAAAGAATTCTAAGAAGGTTAGATCGCGGGTAATAGGCTTATTTTGCCATCTGGCAGGCCAACGCTGGGCACACCATCGACCCCTAAAGTATACCCCAAACCCGAGGGAGCCAGCAGCGTCAGACTGCACCTGAAAATCTACCTGGAGCCTCATGTTATCCTGCCAAAGAGACACCCCATTAAAATTCTCGAGGAATTGCAGCCATGCTTCCATGTCTGATTTAACCCCCTTATTAAGGCGCACCCTGTGGTGGGGTTCCCGTAGTCCGGCAGAAAGTCTAGCCAGTCTGGCGCAAAAGGGGCGCCCAGGAGAAACCACCCTACAGGCAAAGTTAAGGTGGCCGAGGAGGGACTGAATCTGTTTTAGGGTTACTTTTTTAAGGGGTAGCAATTCGGAGATAGTCTGCCTCAATGCTGTTAATTTTTCAACTGGTAACCGAGAAGTCTGCGCCACCGTGTCCAGCTCAATTCCTAGGTAGGTTAAGGTAGACACCGGTCCTTCTGTTTTTTCAGCAGCCAAAGGAACACCCAAGTCAGCAGTTAAGGAGGCAAAGGCTTCTAGGAGATAAGCACAATCTTGGTTATCAGCTCCCCCACAAAAAAGGAAGTCATCTAAATAGTGTGTGACACCCTCCAAACCAGTTCTGAAACGGAGGGCCCAATCCAGGAAGGTGCTAAAGGCCTCAAACGCGGAGCACGCCACAGAACAGCCCATGGGCATGGCCTTGTCCACAAAGTATGCATCTTCAAATTTGAAACCCAGCCACCTAAAATCCTGAGGATGGACTGGGAGAAGGCGGAAGGCAGATTCGATATCACATTTTGCCATAAGGGCGCCTTTGCCAAAACTCCTAATAAGCTTGATTGCCTGATCGAAAGAGGCATATTTAACGGTGCATAACTCCTGGGGAATGCCATCGTTGACTGAGAAGCCCCGAGGGTGGGAAAGATTATGAATAAGTCTGAATTCTCCTGGGTTCTTTTTAGGAACTATACCCAAAGGAGAGATGTGCAGGTCCGGAATGGGGGGTATGCGAAACGGGCCAGCCACCCTTCTTGCGTTAATCTCCTTAGAAATCTTTTTACCAGCAACCTCTGGCATTTCCCTAACTGACTTCTGATTAGGTGGTTCGCCTGACAAGGGGGGGGTGGTAACTGGGATTCTGAAACCTGATGAAAAACCTTCCCACAAGTATCTGGCTGCCTGGCTATTAGGGTAAAGTTGCAGCATAGATTTAAGGGAATGGAGTTTAATCGGGGAATATGCCAAGGCCAAGGACAAATCAGTAGCGGTTACCTGATGTACCTTGGCCGGCTGCCGTTCCACTCCTTGCCCCTTGTTGATAATTGCCTCGCCTCCCCCGAAAGGACTGCCTGCCTTTGAAGCAGGAGGTGGCTGGATGGGAACCCTGGCATTTCTCGCACTCATGGCTGTATTTGCAAAAGGCCCTACTACAGGTGCCTTTGTTATATTCCCAGCACACAAGGCGGCGGGTAGGTTTCTTATACTCTACTTTCCCAGACCGAGAGGTCTCCGGTTGTTTTTTCTCTATATAAGGGTTCACATGTTCACCCCAAAAATTCTGGTCTCTCAAATCCCACCTGGTGCTGGACAACAAAGAGGCATTTCTACGGAACTCCTCATCGTACAGTAATGCAGGACCCTCTCCAGCCAATGCATATGCCCTTCTGACATGAGCCATGTAGGCCAGGAGGTGCATCGCCCTTTTGGGGTAGCAGGCCACAATAGTGCCCATATAAACTTGGAAACCATCCAGCCAGTTCTCGAAGGTTCGTTCAGCCCTGGGTTCCCGGTATTTACGCTTTCCATAAGTGGGCTTCCTTTCCCCTTTTCCTTTCATTTTAACGGGGGGAAGGAGAGTAAATATGTCTACATAATCTCCATTTAAGATCCGGTTCCGCTTTTTATTAGATAGATGATTACCCAAGATGAAATCGGAGGAGGCAAATGTGGATTTCCTTACATCTGGCACTAACGCACCATCCCTCCATTCGAGCGTACCATTAAAGGTTTTTCGGTGTGAATTAGCCCGCCTCTCATGCGCCCAAACTGGCAGACCAACAAGCTCCTCCCCCTCACCCCAGTAACCCTCCAAAGTGGGTTCTTCGTCGTCCGAACTAGAAGAAGAAGTACCTGAATCATCGTGGGGGTCCGTATGCTTGGTCTTCTTGGTCTTCTTCTTACTGATTTTCTTGGAGGCCTCACCCTCTGCCTTGTCTGACCGTCCCACATCCTTCCCAGGAGCCGCAGATGGCTCGCGATCCAGATTCTCACCATCCGAGGTAGTGACGGAAGATGGTCGCCGCGACCTAGCCTGAGAGAGGTCACGCAAACAAGAAGGAGTACCTGGAGACAACTGGGAAGCAGAAACATTAGCACTAGAGGTAGTGGCCCCGGCGTTTGAGGAGCCGGAGGGGGTTGCAGGAGCGGCTGAACCCGACTGGGATCTAGTTCCCATGCGACCTGCCTCTGCCGTACTACCTGAGGCAGAAGTACTAGGGCGCGCCTCGTCCTCTCTTGGTGTGTCCGCGACGAAATCCTGAGAGCCTTCAGCCGGGAGCACCTGTATTGTAGCCCCTGGCCTTGATATCTGTTGAAAGAAATTCTGGACGCCTGAAAAAAGGTTAGCTAGAGCCTCAGGAGGAATGGAAATAGTAGATACCGTGGGTGCACTGGAGGCCACATTCATAGCTGTGGCACGCTTCCTTGCGGGTGCAGCTGCAGACTCAGCCTGCTTGCGCTTTGGAGCCATAGTATTTGCCTTATGGAAAATCAAAATAAGCCCAGAAGGGAAGGTAGCGGATGTTTATGCCGAAGGCGGGACCTGAAAAACCTAAACAGTGACCGGTCAAACCTCCTGTATATGAACGCGGTAGAGAGGGCAAAATTAAACCCAAGTTATTACCCAGGAGCCCAAATAAATTATTCTAAATTAATTCCAACACGCGGTCCCCTACTGGAGACACCCAATATTATTTTAAAGTTGGTCACTGGGATACCTGACCTAGCCAATGGTGAAAGGCAGCCTGTATAATCAGCCAATTGAATGCTCTAAAGAATAAAGTGACAAAACTATTTTAAAGCCCCAAGGGCGCAGTTCAAACAGAAGCAAGAAGCCAAATAATAGTTCAATAAAGCCGATCAATTGTGCCAACCAAAGCCCTGATGAGTTAACCACAGCAACTATTATGCCAATTAAAATCGCTGATACCGGTAGAGGGCGCAGGAAATGTGCAAATTGAATGCCCAGGAGAATTATACAGTGAGCGAATTAAGTAGTCTGATGAATTTAAAAGGAAAATTAACTAATAAATGGAATTACCAAATTATGCTTATTGATTACGCTGCTATAAAAATAAACAACCCCAAACTGCTAACTGAGAATACCTTAAATTATTACTAGTGCCGAAGGGAAACAAAATTATTATTATTATTATTATTATTATTATTATTATTATTATTATTATTATTATTACTAACCGATAAGCAATAATGGAAACCCCAATGCAATGAGTGTTAGAAGCAAAGCAGATAAGGCAGTAGTGGGGAAAAGAGAATATGGTCAGCAGAAATACCGGGGGCGGGGGGGGGGTTTGAACGTGCTAAACGCACTGTAAAGACCTTAACAAAATGGCCGCTTGTGAGGCTACACCCACAATGGTGATGCTAAACAACGGGAAGGGAAGGAGGTATACGTGAAAGGCCCCGAGTAGGGAGCTACTCAAAAATGGCCGCCGTGAAGGGGCACGTGGCCACACTCGCAATGGCGGAGTGGCAAAAAATTGAGGGGTACGCACACAGTGTTCTGGCGGCAACACGCTCACTATGGTCGTAGAGGAAAGGCCCACGTGGCCACGCAGCAAATGGCTGCGGTCCGAGGTACAATGGGTAACGCGCAAGGAGACCGCGAGCAGCGCTCCGGTGGTGACCCTCTCAAAATGGCCGCCAAGGAAAGGCCCACGTGGCCACGCACAAAATGGCTGCGGTCCGATGCACTAAGGGTAACGCACGAGGAGACCGCGAGCAGCGCTCCGGTGGCGACCCACTCAAAATGGCCGCCAAAGAAAAAAGGGGCCCACGTGGCCACACACAAAATGGCTGCGTGGTATCGCGAGAAGAGACCGCGAGCCAAGCTGTAGCTATGGGAACCCCCACCAGCCCTACACAACAACTTCGAGGCAGCGGTGCGGCAGGGAAGGCGATGCAGCCCTGGGGAATTAGGCGCCCCACCACCCCTAAGCCCTTGGAAAAAAGGGACGTATACAATACCGCGCTTCTGTGATGGCTCCAGGGACGGTCGTAGCGCGGAGAGGGGTGGGTGCAAACCGCAGCGCTCAAGTCCCGAGGAAGGTGCCGCGGTGCCGAAGCAATTCCTTTTGAGGGCTACCAGCTGGGAAGCGGCAAGAGGGGTTATCTGCCCGGAAGCAACCGCGAAGCTGCGCCTTGGGTGCGCGGAACCAGGTCCCCGGAGGCCCCGAGGGATAGCTCCCGGCGCGGCTCTGACCGATCCACGTGGGCGAAGGATCCGCTGTGCCGGAGAGGGCGAGATCGGCGAGGAGATCCGAGGCAAACAAAAGGGCGGCCGCTGTACAGGAGAGGGAGAGATCGGCGAGGAGACCCGAGGCGAGCCGGGCAAGGATGCGCGGTCCTGGCGGCGAGAAGAGGCGAGCCCCGCTGCGACCGGGAGACCGAGCTTGCCGGAGCCTGCTGGAAGGGAAGTGTGGCGTTTAAAAACGCCGTTTAAAGTGATTTCAGCTCACGATGTGAAGAAACTGCAGCGATTTCTGCAGCGATCCGCGGAGCGAGTCGAATCCAAAGGTGAGTCCAAAGGTGAGTCGAGTCCGAAGGCAAGAGGACGAGATCCTGCCGCGGACTCACCTATATAGGGGAGCCACGCCCCCTCCAGGTGCGCCCCGATTGGACGCACCGCAGGCGCGTCGCGGCAGGAAAACGACCAATGGGCTGGGGGGAATGCTAACCATTCCCCCCCCACGTGGAGGCCACGTGTGCCCACAACATCTCCTCCCTTCAAGCCGGGAAGAGATTTTGTCAAATATCCAATATATCAGTTACAGATAACCTGTTTAGAGTTACACACAAACACCCTCCCACCTTACTTTCCATTCAGAAATGCAAAGGTATGTTAAGCTCTGAAAGAAATCCAGGCAACTTCCACCATAATGCTTTAGGTGGATATATTACATTTCCACATGGCAATGTACCTCTGCAGGGAGCTCCCTATAATGGCAGTGCTTGAAAGGTTAATGGCATTCATCGCTCTACTAATCTATCCTTTGAACCACTGATTAGCATTGAAATTGATTTGGAGCTACTTCTGGCTGAAATGACATTAATCTAGACTTTGCAGTGGAAAACTCATGTTACTAGGTGATGACACATTGTTTTCTTCATTTTTCCAGTAGAACATATGAAATTGGGAATATTATTCCCCCTCCCCCACAAAAAAAATTCAATTTCATTTGCACCTTATAGTTTCAGCCTTGTTGGAAATGTATACATCTGATAGGTGAAAATGAAAATGAATTTAATAATAATAATAATAATAATAATAATAATAATAATAATAATAATAATTTATTATTTATACCCCGCCCATCTGGCTGGGTTTCCCCAGCCACTCTGGGCGGCTCCCAACAGAAATATTAAAATACACTAATTTCTTAAAGATTAAAAGATTCCCTAAACAGGGCTGCCTTCAGATGTCCTCTAAAAGTATGGTAGTTGTTTTTCTTTTTGACATCTGGTGGGAGGGTGTTCCACAGGGTGGGTGCCACTACCGAGAAGGCCCTCTGCCTGGTTCCCTGTAACTTGACTTCTCGCAGCGAGGGAACCGCCAGAAGGCCCTCGGCACTGGACCTCAGTGTCCGGGCAGAGCGATGGAGGTGGAGATGCTCCTTCAGGTGTACTGGACCAAGGCCGTTTAGAGCTTTAAAGGTCAGCACCAACACTTTGAATTGTGCTCGGAAACGTACTGGGAGCCAATGCAGGTCTTTCAAGACCGGTGTTATGTGGTCTCGGCGGCTGCTCCCAGTCACCAGTCTAGCTGCCACATTCTGGATTAATTGTAGTTTCCGGGTCACCTTCAAAGGTAGCGCATTACATATAGAGTACATTGCAGTAGTCCAAGTGAGAGATAACTAGAGCATGCACCACTCTGGTGAGACAGTTCGCGGGCAGGTAGGGTCTCAGCCTGTGTACCAGATGGAGCTGATAAACAGCTGTCCTGGATACACTCTATTTTACAATGATAAACAATTATAAGATTATAGGCTTGATTTCCCCAAAGCTTGACCCTTCGTGATGTATTTTGCCATCAGGATGGGACTTAAATCACCTACCATAGTGCAAAGTCACAAGGTAGGGCATTATCCTGCACAATGACCAAATATGTCAGGATCTGTGTACAGGTTCAGATGCCAAAACTGAGAATCACATTTCAAAACATCCTGAACATCACCTCTGCATCTGCATATGGTGATTAGATGGATTTGTTGTACCATTTAGTCAAGTGTATTTGAACTTTTCAGAAGATCAGTAAAAAATGGTAAGTGGGCTTTCATGGGACCACATTGGCCATTACAAATGTTTTTACTGAGGAACCCCTGAAAAGCTACTAAGGAAACATGGGGTTTCCTGGACCACTGTGCTACATTTTTTGACATTTAATTAATCAGAGGAACAAAATAGATGCTTGTCAAACATGAGCAGAAGAGCAAAAGTTATTCTGAACCATTTATGCAGAAGGAATGTGCATCAGCCTTAAAATATAAACATGATTCTTTGAATGCTTTGCTATTTTCAGGAGTATAGAAGGTTAAAATAATGACAAGGTGTTATTTTTACGGCAACGTTTAAAATAAATTCAATTCTTAAATGTAATAAAAAGACCCAAGTACTCTTGTCCATGTGTCATAAAACATGGAATAAGAGTACATAAAAGAGTCAAACATAAGCATTCTGAGCATGATTTCTGAAAAATACAGATTTTTATAGAAGTCTAAACAACAACGGTGCTTTTAAGAATAAGGAGCAAAAGATGACAAGAATTAAAAGCACTCTGCTATTAAGTGGAAGAAAGAATTGCTGGTAGTCCAAAATCTAGGTACAATGTGGCAGAGGTAGGCAAATAAAAGTGTGCAATTTACTGTGTGTGACATGTTATAAATATGGAAGCAAGGAAGGGGATAATTGTAATCTAGCAACAAACCCTTTGCATTATCCACCAGAGGATAATGCATAAGGAAAAGAAAAGAAAAAGATGGAATTGAATATGGTTGCAGATTAGCTTGGACTTTAGAGCCCATGACCTTTAATAAGGGAGGATAATAATGGAGGAATATTGTTGCACTGATAAGCAGCTCTACCAACAAAAGATGAAAGCGGATTCAAAATGGGGGCAACCTTCGAAGTAAGCACCACTTACAGCATTTACTGTGGAAGGACCAGGCTCAGTGGCAGTCAGAGTGAACAACAGTGGTACCTCAGTTTAAGAATAGTTTGGGTTTAAGAACGATTTGGTTTGCAAACTCCACAAAACCAGAAATAATGTCCCGGTTTGAGAACTTTACCTCGGTCTAAGTACGGAATCTGAATGGTGGAAGGGCACCGGTGGCAATAGGGAAAGCGTGTCTCGGTTTAAGAATTGTTTTGGTTTAAGAACGGACTTCCAGAACGGATTAAGTTCGTAAACCAAGGTACCACTGTAGTTGGAGCAATGACTCAAGAGAAGCCAGCTGTCCCTATGACTGTGTTTAGCAACCAGACTGGTACTAATTGTTCATCCTTCATGAAATGAACAAAGAGCATCAGGTCACTTCTCAACTTGTGCCTTCAGCATTTACTAAAGGGTGGCAGGGAAGACTGGAAGATGACCATACAGCTAGGATGTCATAGGCCACAACATCATTTTCAGGAATAGCTTCCAAAGAGTACCAGGACAAGGCAGATGTTGCTGACTTGAAGTTGATGAAGTGTTTTTGTCAGCAGTCAGCAACATCTTGACCACTGGGTCATCCTAAGAGAGAGCATTTCCAGAGGATAAACTGTGTTGTGTGGCAATGTCCCTCCCTGCCCGTGAGAATAAGACACAAGACACAAATGATAGATTTTAAGTGGGCGAATAAGGCCACAACTTTATTGGTTACGGATGTTGAGCGGTATTGGCTTAGGCATTGGAACCTAACCGACTATATCTGACACCAACCCGTGTGTTGGAGTCTGGGAGAAATTAGCCACCAGAAAGGAGCCCAGTGATGTACAGCTACCGGAACTCCTCCTGTGACCAACGACCCTGACCTCTCCAGGTTCAGGACAAAGCTCCACCCCCGGAAACATTTAACGGAATACTTCTCCATTTGCAAATGTCCAATGCCTACCATTTGCCATGCTGACTGGGGTGGATGGGAATTTTACTCCTGCAGCATATGAAGAGTAGCACATTAGCTTTCTGGGCAGAAGCGTCATTGGCTAGGGTCATCAGATTCAGGTTTTTAACCCCTAGTTAGCTTTTAAGGTGCTGCAAGACTCTTTGCTGTTTCTGCTGAGTGGAAAGGATGGCTACTACCTGATTACATGTGACAATCCTGGAATCTTTAGACCGTCCTGTGAGCTCTTCGAGGTGGCTGACTCCTGTTATTCTCTTACCAGAAGGCGCTAGAAGCTTTCTAACAATTGTGTATGGCAAGTTAAAATGATTACTTCCCACACTCTCATAACAGTATTATAGAAGAGAGGTCTAAGGCTCAGGAAGAACGGTTTGCCGAGGCAAAAGTCAAACCAGGGATTTCCTAATTTTCAGTTCAGTCTCTTTAACCATAGGAATTTATTCAGATACCTATTTTTTGTGAGGTGTGTGAGCATCAGTTTTGAAAGTAGATAAAATATGCCATTTAGTTATCCTATATGTATTTTTTACCTTTTCCAAGAGGGATCCCTTCATTGGCGGGGCCGCATAGAATGGACCAGGAAGATCTTTTCATAGTAGTTCTGAAGTTGTTTGCCCAATGACAACTGAAGGTGACTGAAGATCTCATCCTAAGGTAAAAAGTAGACAAGAGAGAACAATTATACCCAAAGTCTTGTCATATCAGCTAATAGAACACCTGTTTCTCTAGATGTGAAAAAGAAACTATGATCCTTGAGGGGGAAAGAGAGAAAAGATCACAGCATGAAAATATATTCTGCAGCTCCAACAACACATTTTAATTGCCTCTGATTCCTGTTAAGTTGTGATATTTTAGAAGCTTAAAAATTAAGCTTCAAGTGCATGGTCACAAAGTATAATTTGACATTTTTGGTGCTCTGTCAGGTTTGTCAAATATCGGTAAAGGGCATTGTTTTCCTCTTTGCCCTACCCTCACTGAACCCCCCCCCCTTTCCAGCTGACGATGCTTTGAAATTTGATAACAAAAGAATGACCTGGTTCTGTGTAAGTGGCTAAGAGGTGATATCCCAGGAGTTTGATGGAAAGGGAATGAAAATTAGGCAGATGTTTTCCATTATCACCCACAGTTGAGGTGCTGCCGCAGAATTACTTTATCACCAGTCAATAGCTGAAGCAGTAATTAGGCACGGCTTGCTTCTGATTATAAAGAAGATGAAATCCACTCTTGTTGGCAATATTAATTTTAGTTATTACAGCTGCAAACTATTAGTTGAAAAACAGCACTGATCTTATATATGTGCGCATGTACTTGGGTTTTGCTAAAAGGGGGTTCACTCATACAATCATAGAATTGTCGAGTTGGAAGGGAGACCAAGGGTTATCTAGTCCAACCCCCTACAAAACAGGAGTCACAATAGAAGAATTCCTGATGGATGGTCATCCAACCTTATTTTAAAACCTCTTAGGAAGGAGAATCCACCACCTTCCAAGGGATTCTGTTCCACTCTCAAGCAGCTCTTACCACCAGCAAGTTCTTCCTAATAGTTAGTCAGAATCTCCTTTCTTGTCATTTGACTCCATTGGTTTGGGTCCCAGGAGAAAGCAAGCTTGCTCCATCATCCATGCGGCAGTCTTTCAGGTATTTGAAGATGGCTATCCTATCATCTCTCAGGATAGACTCACCACCTTCCTCCACCATTCCTCATAAGGCTTGGAGTCCTGACCCTTTGTCTAATTGCTCGCCTGCCTCTGTGCACGTTCCACCTTGCATATCCTTCCTAAACTGGGGTGCCCAGAACCAGAAACAGGACTCCAGGATGTGCTCTCAGTGTACAAGCCACTACCTGCAGGGTGTGATCCCACACTGCAGGGGCACACACATTGGGAATAATGCAGGTGCACAGTTGTGTGGATACTTCCGAAGCATTTGGCAAATATCTGTGACAATGGCAGGAGCTGAGAGTGTGGAACCAACTCACAAGATCAGCCCTGTTCTTGGAGCAGCATGAAGCCCATGAGGGATGCTGCTGTATGCAATGGCACCACACAGAAACAGCTTTCTGCAGGGCTCAGAGCACATGGGAAAGTCTGGGGGCTCAACAACAACAACAACAACAACCCTGAATATATGCATTCAAATTTGTTTCCTTCAGTGCTACTTACCTGATGACTTTTGTCTAGTCTATTTCATTTATTTTTATTTAGCAAGATTTATATACCGCTTAATAAATATATATATATATACCAATATAAGCAGTTGAGTTTGACCAAACTGCGGGAGGCAGTGCAAGACAGGAGTGCCTGGCGTGCTATGGTCCATGGGGTCACGAAGAGTCGGACACGACTAAACAACAACAAATAAGCAGTTCACATAATCATATAAAATAATCATTAATGATAAAAAAACAGGCTTTAGAAACAACAGACAATAAAATGACCCAAACATAGCTAAAATCAAATGTTTTCAAAGTAAATATACATAATAAAATTTCATGTCTGCGTAGGCTTCCGGGTGTGTGTATACTGTATATATATATGCAGGCATTGAAAACACAATGAAGATGCTGTGTAATATTAATAGGTGGGGAGTTCTATAAAATAGCCGCTGCCACACTAAAATATTGATTTCCCACATGTGCAGATTGTGCATTATGGGATGCTTGTAAAAGATGGCTTCTGTGCACTATAGGAATAATTTCTTCATTATCTCAGTATAGGGCAATGGGTAGTGTAAGGTGATGCCCATTGGTGTTAATAGTGCAGAACTCAAGGCAGGCAACAGGCAGATGGAGTCACTATATCCCAATTTTTTTATAATGATCAGTGGATTTAACAACAGCCTGCTATGCAGGAATTAAACATGTGAAGTAAAGTGTATTTAAAAGAACATGGTGTTTTAAAAGACTGAGTGACCGAGGAAGTACAATAGCATGGGAGATAGGAAGAATAGAATAGCAGTGACCTACATTGCACACGGGAATGTTGGTACACTGTGCTGAAGTGGTCAGGGTACCTGACTAGACATGGGTTCAAATGCCCACTCATTTACGAAGCTCGCTGCTTGACCCAATCCCTAAGTATAACCAGAGCTTTTTTCAGCTGGAATTTGCTGGAACTCAGTTGTGGCACCTCTCAGCCATTGCCATTCCATTCTTGGAGAACAAGGAGGTGTTCGCGGTGAGTTCCGGCACCTCTTTTTCTAGAAAAACAGCATTGAGTGTCACCTGCTTCCTAGAGTCATTGTGATGAAAAATGGGGAGAGCCCTGTAATGCTACCCTCCCCTCTGGAGAAAGAGCTGGATAAAAAGGTAAGTTTATGTGGAAGAGGGAATGAAGGAAAGAGAACAGCGTCAAATGCTTGTTATTGCAATGCTGAATTAAATAATGGCATGCAGTATTAGTGCCAGGGTCTTCAGCAATACAAACAAAATTGTTTAACTACCTTATCGATCCACAATATTGTATTTCTAAAACATAAGATATGTAACTCCTGCACTTTCTTTTCCTCAATAAAATAAATAGGCCTTTTGTGTAGTGGGCTGTGGCAGAGGCTGTCAAAGAGTGTGGCTGGTGAGAAAGAAATAAAATAGATTTTTCCAGCTTAGGGCTGTTTCATTATTCCAGACAACACTTCATATTGATCCCCCTCTATTTATTTCTAATTTTGTTGCCTCTGATTGAGCTGAGCTCTAAATCTTCTGATGGCTTACATGCTGTAAGGATGCAGCATTGCTACATGAAGTGCAAGGTAGCAATGTTCTCATTTTAAGCTCTAATTTAGTCTGATTTGCAGCAAATTAAGGTGTCTGAAGGAGCATTTTAGCACAGAGGCCATTGCTTTATTATATGACTGCTATTACTTGAATAGCAAACACTACACCAATTACTGGGCTGCCTTCGTTTTGCAGCCATCAGTGCCTCTTGGCATTTTCCCCAATACAAAAATCAAATCTGAAACATTCAGTAGCATTCTCAAAACTATTCACAGCGATTAGACATAGATACATAAAATTTTCAGCATTAAAACCAGCAGACAGGGTAGGATTATTTAGAAAATTGGAATCAGCCGAGAACAAGTGCTGTATCCACACACATACAGCAGCATCTGCATTGCCTTCCACAAGTTGGGAGGTGTACATTCTACAGCAGAGAGCCTTTCTTATTATTTCATATCGCCTTCAATACATTGTCCAAACTTTTCCAAGGCTCTAACTCATGTGGAAAGTCTACATGAGTAGAGCAGATTCCCCGCATCAGATGCTATCCCTCCAACTTGTGGAAGATGATGGAGCTGCTGTACCTGTCCTTGGTCTCTCTCATTGTGGGATTTAAAATGCTCATGAAGTACTAACATGCAAGTTGCATCTGGAAACCAGATAGATGTTAATATCTATTTTACATAAAAGATGTACGTGAATCTTAATCCAGTTAAGAAAATTATGTTGATTGATGCTTTGACATTCCAGTTTATCACCTTGCACATGCAACTTTATCAGTAGAATTATGCTAGTTATAAAAGGTAAAGGGACCCCTGACCATTAGGTCCAGTCGTGACCAACTCTGGGGTTGTGGTGCTCATCTCACGTTATTGGCCGAGGGAGCCAGCGTACAGCTTCCAGGTCATGTGGCCAGCATGACAAAGCTGCTTCTGGTGAACCAGAGCAGCACACGGAAACGCTGTTTACCTTCCCGCTGTAGTGGTACCTATTTATCTACTTGTACTTTGACGTACTTTCGAACTGCTAGGTTGGCAGGAGCTGGGACCGAGCAACGGGAGCTGACCCCGTCGCGGGGATTCGAACCTCCGACCTTCTGATCGGCAAGTTCTAGGCTCTGTGGTTTAACCCACAGCGCCACCCGCGTCCCTATGCTAGTTATGAAAACATTCAAATATATAACATTTCTGATTCCAAGACAATAATGCCCACCTACATCACAAAGAACTCATAACCCACTTAATCTCAGCAACCAGAAAGATCATAACCAGACACTGGAAAGATCTGTCGGGAGCAAGCATGGACCAATGGTACCAAATAAAATGGGAAACAGCCTTACTAGAAAAGTTAACCAATAAGCTGAAAATGACATGGGGAGTCGGGGACAAATAGAAGAAGACGGCTTCACCCCGGTATGGCTCCCCTTCATCACATACACAGCCCAACAAGACAACGACAAAAATCCACCAACAGCATACAAATCAATATGGCTAACCTGATCCAAAACACCCACCCACCCCACTCACACATGAAACAAAGACCACCGCAGCCAACCACAAATGAACAATCATACCCTAGGCCTACCCCAACATCTCTCACCACCAAAGGAACACAAACGAACAGCAGAGAACCTGCACAAGTGATGCTGACAAAAAAAACCCACATATTTTAAGTAAAATAGAAACATCATCACCCGACCTCATCTACCTCTTTTCCCTTTTCTTCCCAGTGTCTCAACAAATGAAACTGATTTGTAAAAATGTTACGAGAGACATTGCACATATTCCTGTAAATCAAGAAAATCTTTCATAAAAATAAAATATAACATTTCTAATGTTATTTAAATTAATGTTTGTTGACTCAGCTACCTTAGATTTCAAGGGAGGGACCCACTGGCATAATAACTTAGGTTAATATTTATAGGTAGGCTTGATCAGTTCAGACCAGTTTGTGTTAGGCTAGCCACCCTATCACTCAAACACTGTACACTTCGTAAAATCCAGTTGGAGAGCTGTTTGGAGTGAAGACATTGTGGACAGAGAATTAAGCTCACCCTCATTTTGCTCTCAATGGTCCCTTTCCAAAATTGCTTTTCAGTTTTTTAAAAAGCAGGAGTATCGTTCACACCATTGACATATACCAGCTCCTTCATTTTTTTTGCTAACTCACAAAAGGTCATTGAGGAACATAACAAATTTCCACCAGTTCATAGTTTTGTTCCCAACTACAATTTAGGAACAAAAGTGAACTACTATTAAGACTGAAGAAAATGCAAAGTTCTCAATTGGTTAACTTCAGATTTCTAACTTTTGTATTTTGGCTTAAACTAAGCTGAAATATTTCAGGGTAGTAGCACTGAAAAACATGAGCATTATTCAGTACAGCAGAACCTAAGTTAACATCTAAATGCAAAAGTGGAAATCTAGCACATTCACATGCCCTTAAATCCCATTGAAATCAATTATTTTAATGTGTGGTCATGTTGTTTTGTTTTGGCTTTGTTCTCCTCATCAAAGCCCAAACGTGCTTAGCTATGGAGTGCTTGTAACTGCCGCTAAGTGTTTATGCTGATTCCCAGAATCCCGTTATGTATTCGGCAGAAACAGATGGAATTTGCTTTTCTTGCCATTATTTTGACCTGAGAACAACATTTCAAGAAGCCCTTGAGAGTGTGTGAGAGGAAATATTGAAAAGCTGTACAAACATTCTAACAATGTGAACAACAGAACAGGCCAAGTCCACCTTGACAGAATGAAAAATCGCAACTGCTGTGGTGCATGTTAATGCTTCCTTATATGTTATATTTTTTTCAGAATTTCCTAAATCAGGGTATGCCCACTTCTGAAAACTTGAGGACCATGTGCATTGGCACCCAGTGGCTTAGCTTGGACCATGGCTCTTTGATGCACAGCAAGTCACCTGAGAAGGCATTTGTGAGAAGGTTCTCCCCTTACTAACTGCCCTCAGAACTCTAATTTTACAAATGAAGCACCAGGTCAGTTTCCTTTGTCCCTCATGTAGCTGACAGGGACTAACCATCTAACGATAAGCTTCCACGGAAGAAGAAGATTCCCAAAGCCTACTCATGCTATCATCCCTGAAGGACTTAATTAACCCTGCACCAAAACTACTTTGTTCATGTAATCATGTAAATCTGATTAATTTATGAATTCACATAAATATCAAATCAATTTACATAAACTAAAAAAGTACTAAAAATGGCAACTAAAATACTCAAGTAAATAAATAAATAAATAAATAAATAAATAAATAAATAAATAAATAGCTTTGGGGGAATCTTATGGAACACACTGGGGCAAGGGGGAGGAAAAAACATAAGGAGCAAAGTTGAGGAAGCCCTGTTGTGAAAGTCGAACTCTACTCCCATTGGTACTGAATTTCAGCCTATATGCGTACATAGATCTAGGATTTTCCAGTTTAGAGCTGAAAGTTTTGTTTTTCCTGTTTTTTAGTCAATTTCACTTTTCACACTTGCTTGGCTAAGCACCGGAATGTTCATGAGAATTAAGCTTTCCCGCTTAAGACTCTCTTTACCTGTACAATCGCTCATTTGTACAACCAAATCACAGTTCCTCACACATTTGGGTGACAGCTGCAAATTCTGCCTGATTGCTCTTTGCCCTCTGCCTTGGCATAGAAAGCTGTATCAGTAGAATGTAACAAGCATTAACTACATTCCCATCACATACTCTCACTAGGCATGTTCCTTTGCTCTGTGTATTGGTCTTGACAATGTAAGCAACAGTTCCTTTTCTACAGAGAAAAAAAACACAAGTTAACAACCTCATTTATTGAAAAATGTCACTGTCGGAGTTTTTCATTGTAACAATTATAAGGCCAAAGGTTTAGTGAACACTCAGATACTTCTTCAGTTTGGCTGTCCCATAATCCAGATCTAAACAAGCGCCAAAATGCACATATGCACATTGTAAATTAACACATTACTCTATTGGGGGGGGTGGAAAATACAGGGGAAAACCATACCCTCCAGGACAAGTTCAAGATATTTTGTTGTCTGAAGAAGGAAATGACCACATTCTACAAGGCAAAGAGGAATACTACCCAAGGCTAGTCAAGTTATTTGGGTACCCAAGGCAGAAAATCCCAGAATCACCTCTCTACTTTCCTGCCCACAGAAATGCAATAATTATAAATTAAATAGGAATGTGCTGCCAGTTCATTAGAACTCAACATGGATGGCGCCAAAGGGGGGTGGGATAAATTCCCTCACTTGCCAGACTCCTATCATTAACACGAGACAGTGAGGAATTCTAGGAATGTACTTTGCCCCTTCTGTGCCCATCACCCCGTAAATAGACGAGTGGCATTAAAAAGTCTGGTATATAGCCTTAGCAGAAAAGCTTGCATGCAATGAGTGCATTATGAGAGGACACTCTAAAACTGATGCATTTTTTAAAAAAAGAAAAGAAAAGAAAAAAGCTTCATTGTGTGGACAGGAGGAGTCCCAACCCCAGGCAACCCCTGAGTGGAATAATAAGACAGCGTGCTATGGGATTAAAATTGGCCACAACTTTATTAAGTTTCAGATGTAGGGAGACCTTGGCTTAGGCATTGGGCGTTTATCCTTCCCCGTCCCCAGCTGGGGATCTGGGAGACATCAGGGTTATCCAGAATGTGTGGGGATTGGACTGGCTCTGGAGAACATGTGTTCAAGCAGAGAGCCTGCCCTCTGTTTCGTCACCGTCGCCAGGGAAAGCAATGACAACCTCTCGGCGTATGGCCAATGCCTCCCCTCAAGACCCCTTTAATGGGGAACCCTGGGATCACCGCTGCAAGGGGGGCATGGGTCACTGCTTCATTTAGGAAGATAGACTAAATGATTCTGCCAAAGGCCTGAAACTACCAAAGCTGTGATATTTTGCTATGGGGAAGGCAAAACCTGCCAGTGCAGGAAAATTCCTTTCCGGCCCTTCAACAGTGACCATGATGTAGCAGTGCCCGCGTACCTGTGGAGAAGAGGTTAACCTGCAAAAGAAGGCTCAACTGAGGGAGGTCAGGGTGGGAGAAGCTTTGGAGACAACTGACACTTTGCAGGTAAGATTCACCTTCTGTTCCCTCCCCCTACCTGGCCGATCCCCTGGCAATGCCTCCCCAGGCCGGATTGGGCTATTGACTGAGGTAGGCAGAGACCTCCAGGTATCCAGCCTGGAGGGCGAAACCAGCCCATACTACCAGGAGCCACACTGGGATCCGGGGGGCTGCATGTGACCACGCAAAAGGCGCCCCCATTTGATGTGGGGAGAGGTCATTTATTTTCCAAACTAGTCCAAAAATGACAGAAATCACCCTGCCGCATATAAATGCTTTGGTTTAATGTATAATACACGCGACTTTACACATCTGAGGGGCACTGAACAAAAGACACAGACTTCCACTATCATCCTATAGGATCACTGAGTCAATAAATTAAATATGGCAAACAAGACCTGCTTAAGTACTGAAAGAGCTTCAAACAAAAAGCACTTTATAGGCAAAGTGGAAATTGTAGCATTTGTTTTAATATATTGCATGTCTAATTGAAAATAAAAAGGAAAAAGAGGCAGGAGAGGAAAGAACTTCTTCTTAGTAGGTAGGGTGCAATAACCTCAGATTTATTGTTTAATGTGCTACCAAAGTGAATCTAATGTGTAAATATTGCCTAAAAGAAATGTTACCTAAGTGGGATTCTTCCTTTGACATCTACCTGAAATATTTCCATCCCTAGCTATGTATAGTGTTCTCAATCCCTTTGCTTTATCAGTAAATCCACACACTGGTAGGAGAGGAAGATTTGCTTGCTATTTGATTAATTTAGAACAATTATAAACCACTTAATAAAAAGCAGAACAAGTCCTCTAAGTGGTGTACATAAAACAATTATCAGAAGTACACAGGTAAAAACAGCAAATACTAAAAGCAGGCACACATAGCTAAATGAATAGGCTTGCTAAAAACAAAGTTTATACGGTAAGTTTATAGCAGGTTGTAAAATGGCATAACAGTGCCTGCCTAATGTTAAAATGTAGGATGCTCCAAGACGTTGGTGCTACTATGCTGAAAGACTGACTCCCAACAGATGTGGAATGAACATTATATGACACTTGTAAAAGTGCATGTTTCCACCGAGTCTCTGCTTTCTTCAGCCTTTGTGCTCTTATTGCATTGTTATTCAAGACCATTATCCATTCCGTGTTCATGTCCTTCCAGAAGACATATTCTGTCCCCTTGGAAAAAAATGGCATAAACCTTAAATTTCCCCTTGATAAACATCATCATAAACCTCATGTCTAAGCTAGCTAGTACTTTCCAAACACAAAGGATTATTCCAAGCTAAAAATGTCAGGCTCTGGCAGGCAAGTAGGTAGTTTTATACTACATTTCTCAGCAATCTTTGCATGCATTTTTGAACTTGTAGAATTCCCAATTGATTTTTTTTTTATTAAACACTTTTATTACAAAAAGAAAGACAACAATAGAAACTACATTTGATTCTACAAGATACAAGAGCCGTGGGCAGTATTCAACAAAATAATTGTGCAAGAGCAAGGATTAAATGCTACTGCAGTAGGACTTCCTCCTATCCTTCCCCACATGCACCCTGCACGTTCCCTGATTCAGTTCCAAAAGTTTGTGATTCTGCTCTAAAAGTTCATCCTCATTCACTGCCAGCATTTTAATGCACATTTCTCCCAGCAAACACATTTTTGTATCACCTTTTCTTAACATACTCATTTTCCCCCAAAGCGGTTTTGTCTAATATAATACCATTTTGCATGTTATTTTCACGAATCTATGCACTTTATGAACAAATTTTATGCAAATTTCAGAAAAGTGTGAATTCTGAAGGCTGGCTACATTTCAGTTTCTGTTTTGTTTCAGAAAGTGCAGATTTGGGAAGTTCACCTTTAAGTGTGAACTGAATGAATTTCTTTTCTGTCCAGATTCCAGATCTGCCCCCGACTGACTTCCCAAACAGATTTCCCTGGCTCTGTCTGAAGAACTGTTTTCTTTCAAAAGCCTCTGCGTATCTCAAAGCAGATTATACATCACTGTGCTACCATTACATGCCCAGCCTTCCAAGATATACATGCCAACCTGCTCCAAACCCCAAAACATTATTTTATCAATAATAATAATATTTTTAAAAAACCACTTCAGCCCACAAACACATAATAGCTGGTAGGCTTGTTGGAAGCCTCATGCTTTCTACTCAAATTCTGCTTTGATAGGATTAAAGAAGAAATTAGCTGACTAATTTAAGGATGTAATGTGCCCTTTGAAACTCCCTTTTCCCATTAAAAGAGAAGATGCTGTTGAAAATTTCATTGGAGAAATCTGTCTCCAATGTCTTTTTCATTTTCAAATTAATTAGTTAGTGTATCATGAATAAAATTTGTTATACTTTATGTGCCTCAGTGGTTCATAGATTAAAGCCTTGATTCCACAATTCTTGTTCAGTGCACAGTGCATAAGGTTGATAATGTCCCTTGTGAGGACTAATGGAAATTCTGCAGAGCTGAAAGCCCAAACAAAGCAAGCACAACACAGTGTTCTACACTAACCCTGGGGGACCTGTGGCCCTGTAGCTGATGTCGGACTCAAACTCCCATCAGCCCCTGACAGTACAGCCAGTGGCCAGGAATACTGGGAATTATAGTCCTACAGCAGGTGAAGGGCCACCGCCACTGAAAAGTAAGAAGAACCTTCACTCAACAGGCTTTTGAGTGACCTGTGATTCTATCTGATGACAAGAGAAAGCTCTCTTTTGCTTCCCATTCACCTTCCCATTCTGCTCATCAGGACACAGAACCCAAGAAGTCCCATTGTACTGGGCCATCTTTCTCCGTGCATCAAGCGAGCATTGTCTTCTTTCTAGTTTCCCAGCACATATTTGTTATCTGATCCTTAAAACACCCGTACATTTTTCCCAAGCTCTGTCACATGATTCTCCCCCCTCAACCCTTTCGCCATGTGCAAGCATCTTTCTTTTTTTTCAAAGCCATGAAGCTGTCTCGAGTCTCCAACAGATCAGCCCTGCCTCAGGGCCTTATTATTTCATGACCAGACAAAGCTCTGATTCTAAAGGACATGACTCTGTCCGTCCTCTGTGTACGAGTACAGAAAGAAGCAAGGTATTATGAAGCCTTTCCCCCTAGGTGCATGATTACAAAGTTACAGTAAATACAAAGTTACAATAAATACAACCTTAAATCCTGCAATGCCCTTGCGAGAGCAGAGAGGGAGGAGAGAGAATGGAAGAATAAGGCAATACCTCCAGGCCTATAGCCTTGAACCTTAATAGAATTATTTTTGAGGAGGAACATAGGAGTCAGGATCAAAATCCCATTTACACCACTGCTTTTGACTGGATTTTTATGCTTTCCAAGAAAGAACTTTATTGAGCACTGTGGGGCTTCTGTATACTGAAGTGTCTTACACACAACCTGATCAAACTTTTAGTGCTCAAATAAAACAATTCAACACAGCAATTGTACATTATCTAGCTCTCTCTCTCTCTCTCTCTCTCTCTCTCTCTCTCTCTCTCTCTCTCTCTCTCTGTGTGTGTGTGTGTGTGTGTGTGTTCTATTTCTGGGGCTGTTAAGCAGGGCTGGCCCAGCTATAAGGCAAGGTGAGGTGACTGCCTCAGGTGGCCAGACCCACAGGGGCAGCAGATCTGCCTCCAAGGAAAGCTTTATCTGTTGTTTATCTGGTAGTAGTGTTGTTTATCTGGAAGCAGTGATGGCTGCAGCATAGAATCATAGAATTGTAGAGCTGGATGAGACAACAAGGGTCATCTAATCCAACTCTCTGCAATGCAGGACTCTTTTGCCCAACCCAGAGTTTGAATCCATGACACTGAGATGAAGAGTCTCATGGTCTACCAATTGAACCATCTCAGTTCTTCCATACTCCTTGCAGGCTAGATCTGTCGCCTCCTCAACATTGCCCTATGTCACCTCTACAGCAGCCTCTCAGTGAATAGGAGGTGCTGCTGGTCTCCTCCCATGGAGGAAATAACAAAGGCTGGAGTCTCCTGGGCTCTTCATGATCATGATTCAGAACAGGTCCATAGCTCCTTGCCATGATAGACATTGATTCCCACGTCAACCACCGGATAAGACTGATTTGATTCCACCCCCTCGTCCCCAATCTAGATTTTCACTCCCCCCTTGTTCATGATGTAGAACTTTACTCCCTCCCTTGCTCCTGATGTAGATCTTCACTCACCCCATCTTCCAGGATGGGGGTGGGAAGCCCCATTTTGTGGTTTGTCTAAGGTGCCAAAATGTTTGGGGCTAGCACTGCTATTATGGGATGGGGAAAGAAGCATGACATATGTGGAAAACTCCAGGTACTGCTTTACTGCTATTTTGGATGTTGGAATTGTTCCATACCATTTCCCCTTTCTAGCATCCATCAGGATTCAAAACCAGCAGCAAAGACTGATGGTATGACCCTGATGGGATGTGTTAAGAGTCAGCACAACTACACGATCCCAAACAGCAACTCGGTGTCTCTGAATGTGCTTGCACATGGAAGATTGGGATGTTGGGCTTGTTGGCATTTCACCCCTCCCATTGCAAGAATCGCCTGATCTTTGTTTTACTCTCATGTTATGAGAAAGAAGGGGGCGGAAGCTGCTCTTTGGTTCTTCCATCTCTTGCCTGGAAACTTTCGCTCTTATCTATGTAGAGATAAGATGGCTGCATGGGAACTGCTCTTCTCATGTCATGGACCATGTTCAAATATGTAAAAAGGATGTCATATAGAGGAGGGAGAAAGGTTGTTTTCTGCTGCTCCAGAGAAGCGGACACGGAGCAATGGATTCAAACTACAAGAAAGAAGATTCCACCTTAACATTAGGAAGAACTTCCTGACAGTAAGAGCTGTTCGGCAGTGGAATTTGCTACCAAGGAGTGTGGTGGAGTCTCCTTCTTTGGAGGTCTTTAAGCAGAGGCTTGACAGCCATATTTGAAGAATACTTTGATGGTGTTTCCTGCTCGGCAGGGGGTTGGACTGGATGGCCCTTGTGGTCTCTTCCAACTCTACGATTCTATGATTCCATGATTCTATGTCTGTCTGTAGTGTTTTGTAGTGACTGTTAGAAATAAATTAGGTATGCTTCAAAACCTCCACACCTTCACTTCCGTTACCCTGCTGAGTTTGAGGTGCTCACATCGAGCAGATGTGAGTCCATAGCACCAGGACCTTTTCTCCGGGAATGCTGTGTCTTCGTTCCTGTGATCAGAAGGTTGGTTAAGGTGCTCCAGTCGCCTAGCCCATGCACGCGCTTAAGACGTGGGCTGAACAGGGCGTACTGACAGTGCTGTTCACCACAGCTTCCCTCGCCATCATACCCAGGGATGAAAGACCACTGCAGAACAGAACCCGAAAACAATCCCTGCAAAATATCAAGAGCTCGAACTTTTTTTATTGTTCTAATAACGAAAAAGATGGATGGAACCGAATACCAAACTTTACATTCCAAACATGAAATACTTGCTTATGACAACAAAATGCCTTTTAAGTAATTTATCTTCTTGGACGTTTTATTTGGCAGCACTGGAGAAGTAGAAAATAATGCTGATATATTTCTAAGGTATGCTAATAAAGATCTTTATTTACTTTATTTGGTCTGATAACATTCTTTCCTCAACATATGTAAGGGAGGGGCAGTGAAACTGCTAGGATAAGAAGCATTATAGCATCTGCACACTCATAAGTAACTGCTTCCAAATGACAATTAAAAGATCAGTTCCATGTCACACCTCGTGCTTGTAGGGATCTTGAGCACTAACTTTTGGCATGTGACACTCTGTAAATATTTAGGGAAGGGTTTTCTCAGTTTTTGAACCAATCCTAGAGAGAGGGAGTGCACACATATGTAATCTTGAGGGCAGTTTACTGTGTAAAATATTGGCCCAAGCTCTTAGGTTTGGGAAATCACTCCAGATCTGGACCAGATTGGTCTATGCCAGCCTACATAGACTTTTAAAATTGAGATGCAACATGGTGAGCAGTTTAAATTGTCAGACTGCAGACCCAACTTTGTTCAGCTTCGTGCTGTGAATTGCATTTCTGTCTGCTGTATGTCTAATTCACAAAAGGTTGCAGTATTTGGAGCTGATGGAAATATGGGGTTGCATCCATTCCATTAGGGAGAACATCATAGCTCAGTGGTGCAGCAACTGGTTTGCATGCCAAAGGCCCCAGGTTCAATCCCCAGCATTGTCAGGTAGGGCTGGGAAAGATGCCTGAAACCCTGGAGAGCTGCTGCCGGTCTGAGTAGGCAATACTGAGCTAGATGGACCAATGAACTAGATGGAGCAGTGGTCTGACTTGGTATAGGGCAAGTTCCTATATCCTTAACACAGAGAGATGGGACAAGTGCCCATGTCAACCCCTCCCTTGTAGGCTGAGGTTGTATATATGTGTAAATAAACCATATACCATAAAGACACTGCAGTCTCCACAGTCTCATTTCCAAAAGGAAACATGGACCCTGGGTAAGCAACTGAACCCCTGGAATCTCAGACTGCTCTGAGATTTGGGTGGGGTACATTTTATTAAAGTGAAACCAATCTGATGTGCTTTTTTAAAAAAACCTTTTAATCTCCCCCCCCCAAAAAATCACACCACCCTACCTCCCCATATATATTTGAGAACCATGTCCAGAGACTTTTAAATCAGGCAATGAACCCACATATATCCAAAGCTTTCTAGACAATGGAGAAGAGAAGAGAAACATCTTTCAATTTTAGCCTCAGGGCTGTCATCTATTTAAAGCCGCCTAATGTGGAAAAAGTCCTGAGTAAGCAAGACAAAATATACTGGTTTTAATCTCCAAGACACCTTTAAGGCTATATAAAAGGATTATGGCTTTTACGAGCTTCTTTTAATACTGTATCAATATTGATCTTATCGTGTAATTACATAAGATTCTCCAGCCAACCTTACCAGGGTAAGGCTGTTGTAACTATTTCAGAGTATTCTCTCTCTCTCTCTCTCTCTCTCTCTCTCTCTCTCTCTCTCTCTCTCTCTCTCTCTCTCTCTCTCTCATTCTCTCTCTCTCTCTCTCTCTCTCTGTGTGTGTGTGTGTGTGTGTTCATGCTCTCTTACCAGGAATTACCATTTTAAATGGAACTCTATGTTCATTCCCCCCGCCCCAATTATGGAGATTTTCATAGCCCCCAAGTCAAGAGCACAAAGAAAATACTATTTATATTCTTCTGTGTGGGATGAAGGCCAGAGCTGATAATAAAACTGTCCCCTTACAGTCTGCCACAATGTTTCTGTAAGAGTTTAAAATATAGATGTAGAAAAATGGCCATACATTTTACTTCTCCATTTGCGTTTGTGAAATTATGTCACACAATGATGTGTGAGTCTGCATTCACACAGCAGTTTATTCCATTCCCCTGCCATTTCTCTAAACTGCTAATTTCCGCATTATAGTTGAGCTTTCATGTGACATAAAAGCCACTTCTAGAAATATAATGGAATAAAGCACATATTTAGCACTTTCCTGTGTTATTTAATTAAAAAATAAATAAATATGTTTTCAGGCCCCTTAACCTGGAAAATGTGGGAGCGAAGTGATAAATTTTGGGGTTGTATACCAGCATACAGTTCTTTCCAGATGTTTTCATGGGGGAACCAGAAGTGCACATGTGCAGAAATGGCAAAGGAGTAGCAATGTTGTCTAATGATGTTCATTGTTGTGTCTCACCCAGGGACGTACGAAGTGGGGGGCGGAGGGGGTGGTCCGACCCGGGTGCCACTCTGGGGGGGGGGGATGACAAGATGGCCCCTGCCTCCCCCCAGCTGTAGAGTGGCCGAGGGCGTGTGCAGTCAGTATGGGTGCCGCTCGTGCGACATCCATATGGACTGGTGCTCTCGCATACCGTCCATACGGGCATCCATATGGTCTGCCTCTCACACAGCAACCGTACGGGCTGTCACACGTACGCACTCCATGCAGTCACCATGCAAGCGGTAGCCCATACAGCCACCACATGCAAGCGGCATCCCGTATGGAGTGCACATGTGCGGCACCCCATACAGAGTGTGCACACGTGGCAGCCCGTATGGTCGCTGCACATCAGCATTCCATACGGGATGCCGCTCACACGGCAACGCGTACGGTCACCGTGCAAGCAGCAGCCTGTACGGACTGCGCATGTGCGGCATCCCATATGGAGTGCACATGCGCAACAGCCCATACGGTCATCGCACATGCGCAGTCCGTACGGACGTTGTCTGTGTGTCACTGGGTGGTTCACCCCGCCCCTTGGTGCCCTGACCCGGGTGCCGGAGAGAGGGTTCATCCGCCACTGGTCACAACCTTCCCACTGGTGTGAGTGATTGAAATTTAGTGCATATAGCGGTATGTTTCGGCTCATCACTAGCTCTGATTTTTCTAACTGGTCACAATGGCACAGGCAGTTGTCGTCGCTGGTTGGTACATGTCAGGGGTTGTTGTGGCTACTCTTGAGTAACGACCCTCCACATCTGCTTGTCTTTAAGATGTTTTTATTTGTGCATATTATTTACAGTGCAAAGTGTCCATAAATCATGTCTGCCTCAGTCTGAGTCAGAACCTCGCAATGGCTGCTTTCCGTTTCGTGCCCAACATAACAGCCTGGGAACCCCAAAGCGCCTCCCCTTGCTCCTACAGGGAGCTGTTCGTCTCAATTCAGGCATTGGGGGGAAGGGCCTCCCTTCTGACTGTTTGCCGGTCCCTTCCTCCACAGCTCTCTCTCCCTGCCAGAGCCCTGGGTCTCCATTTCTGTTTCCTGGCTCTTGTAATCTGATCATGTGCTGGACTTACTGCTCTGCGAGGAACGCGACCTGATGGGGGGGGGGCTGTTCCCTATAAGCCTCCCCCCTTACAGTGCACAACAACATTTAATACAGGCTACTGTAATGTTCAAAGGGAAATGTGAGTTGCAGAGATTTGAAAGCTTTGGGTGCACACATTTTCTGAGCCGAAACTGTACAAATTCCGCTTTGGGTATTACAGCCAAGGGAAGCAGAACAGCTAAGCTAGCTTTCAGAAAGGTAGGTTGCTGTTGCTGACCAAGAGAGATAGTGAGAGGGTAGAGATGTTGCAGTGGTCAGTGTGGTACAGATGCACTAGCAGAGCCCAATTCCTGCCGGTGTATTTGCACCACAATGACCTCCCTGCTGCCCTTACCTTCTCCCTCCCAGTAAGTATCAGGAACTCACCTTCCAGGAAGCTGATGTAGTGCCTCCACTCCATTCAGAAGAAGCTCACGCAGAATGGCCAAACTACTCCTACTTTTTATTATTATCATCTAAAGGATTTGGTGTAAGGGTTTTGTTTTTGTTTGTAAGCGTGGGGAAGCAAAATGTGTACTGAAAACATTTTCCTTTAGTAAGTCTTAGTAACAGATCTTCAAACTGCCTTCTGAGAACCTGAGGATTCCTTGTTTGTGTGGCATTCTTTCTTTTTCTTTTTTGCTTTTTTAAAAGGCATGTTCATCATTATGCATATCGTGAGGATTATGATCAACTAGAAAATCCTTGACAGCTATGCCTTGTAAAATCTATATGCATGAATTTAGTGACAGAGATAGTAATGAGAAGAGAAATATTGGGGGGATTGTGTTATGGTGTCTTCACCCTCTTCCCTCTGATTAATGTAAGAACAAAACTTGAACTCAATGTATTTTATATATTTTTAAAAATAGCATTATAATATATTGATGGCATTCTGCTTGATTACTGATGTTACCATATACTCCCCCCCCCCAAGTATACTCTGATGGATAAGCAGATAGGAAAAATATTGCTAAACATAGATGTGAAATCAGAGAAGTAATAAAACATATATAAATATTGAATGTACACTCAGCCACCTCCCCCAAAATCAAACACTTTTCATTTTTTACAAAAATGTTCTTTTGTGTCAAATCCATCCTTTCTTCCCACAAGGTCAAATGTTACTATTTCCCAGGCCTGCTGTCTGATCTAACCTTGAAAATATATACAGCAGGAGAAGCAACCCTCTTGCCTTCTCCTCTCTTTCTTTACAGAAAAATCCTTTGTCATTACTGCAGTGGAAGACTGAGCATTTATTGGTAGTGACCTACATTGCTTTGTTCAAAAACAAAAACTTTCAATATTGAAAGCATAAATGGATACCATTCCAGCAATAAAGAAAAGTAGGAGGCGTCTAAAGAAACTAGTGTGACTGCATAAGGAGCTTAAAGATGAGTTGAGATTTAAGAAGGGCAAGTGTAAGGAAAAGAAGAAATGGGAAATCGTATACATGAGTATACATGAGTAGCCAACAGTTATAGGGAAAAGGTCAGGTGGACCAAAGCTGAAAATGAGCTCAGGCTTGAAAGAGAGGTAAAGAACAATAAAAAAAGGTTTATTCAGCTATGTTCAAAGCAAGAGGTAGAACAAGCAAGTCTTCTGATTGGAGAAAATTGAGAAATGCTATTTGGCAACTTTGTCTTTGTCTTCACCCAGAAGGAAAGCAATGCCCAACTTGGTGACAACAGAATAAACGATGGAAGGTGGGAGCTGCAGCCCAAGACATGAAAAGAGGTGGTAAGCAAACACCTTGCTAAGGAATTCAAATCTCCAGGGCCTGATTAGTTGTACCCAAAGATACTAAAGGAGCTTATGGATGTAATCTCAAAGCCCCTGTATATAAACTTTCAGATTTATTGGAGAACAGGTGGCGTCCCTGTGAACTGGAGGTAGGCAAACATTGTTCCCATCTTTTAAAAAGGGGGGGGGAGAAGATTGAGGAAACTACCAACAAGTGAGCTTGGCATTCTATTCTAGGAAAGGTCCTAGAATAGATACAGTCATACCTCAGTTTACGATCGCTGCGGTTTGCTATCGATCGGTTTGCGACCGCTACGGACCCGGAAGTGCTTACATTCGGGTTCCGCGGCGCGCAGGTGCGCAGAAGCGATCTGCGCAGCTCGCGCGTGTGCAGAAGTGCTCTATCGGCGCTTTACACATGTGCAGAAGAGGCACTCTGTTTACGACCTGCTCAGGGAGCGACCGGCTCCCCGGAACCAATTGAGGTCATAAACGGAGGTACCACTGTAATTCAACAGTCAGTCTGTACGCACTATTCTTTTACAGTCATCCCTTGGGTTGCGAACACTGTGGTTTATGCGTTTTCGGGTTGCGCTCTGCGCTGAACCCGGAAGTACCAGAACGGAATGCAAAATGACATCATGCACAGAAGCGCCGACTCGTGTCCCGCGCATACGCAGGCGCTGCGGGTTGCGAACGCGCCTCCTGCATGGATCAAGTTCGCAACTCGAGGTATGACTGTATTGTAACGCACAAAGAAAGATATAAATTTAAAGTATGAGTACAGGTAAACGCATCCTCATGGCAATACAAATTGCCCTCCTGCTAATAATTAGATTGTTCATTCGAGCGGCAATAATCTTCCCTCCTTGTCTGCATACACAATACATTGAAAGCACATTGAAAGCACATCCCCCCAAGAATCCTGTAGTTCTGCCATTAGAAGGCTGTGATTTCTGATTCCTTTAACAAACGACAGTTTCTGGGAATCTTTGTGGAGTTCTTGAAATTAGGGTGCATGGTGGTCACACCCGCTGCTGGTGTACAGCCTCCCCCACCTCCCGAGAGCAGGACAATGGTGAATGCATCTCTCAGGCATCCCAGACCAGCTAGTCCTTTCATGGCCATTTCACCAAGTGTGAATTCCAGGGTGACTTTGTAAGAACTGACAGAAAACTCAGCGGTCCACTCATTGGGCTGGGGTGCCTTCAATCTGCATTTGGGGAATTGCACAGTTTGTTATAACCCCATATCAAAATCTCTCCACATGTGCAAAGCCACATGCCAAAGGGCTGACTGCTGCAACCAAGAAAACAGCAATAGCTGAACCTTTTCAGTGGTGCACCGTCTTTGAGTGTGCTGGAAATGTTAAGGCAGTCACTTTTAAGTGATGCTTCCTCCCAACATCTGAGGTGATACACAGACCCTTCTGAAACCGCTCTTGGTATATGCTTCCTTCAAACTGCAAACAGAAATAAATTATAAACTAGGAACTTCAAAGCATATGACACGAGAAAGCAGCCTTTGGGAAATTTGGTCTTGTTCCTCAGAAGGCAATTGCTATTTTTACAGGGGCAGAACTGGAGAATGGAGTGTAAGCCCAAGGAAGGGATTGGGGACCTATGCTTCTCCAGATGTTGTTGGACTCCAACTCCCATCAGCTACAGACAGTAGGGGCCAATGAACAGGAGCAATGACAGCTGTATTCCATGAACATCTGGGAGGTGCCAGGTTCCCCATCCCTGGTCTCAACCATAGGTTAGCAACCTATGCCCCAGTGCTTATCTCCCCGCCATTTATCCTCCTTCCATTTTTCTTGTTGTATTGCAAATATTCTTATGGAAGCACACACAAAAACAGGAAAAATCCAGTGGTGTAAATGAATAAAGGAGTGAGAAGTGTGTCTCAGAGATTCTGGAAAACATACATGTTTGTTACAGTGGAGTGTGATGAATTTTTTTATAGGGGAACAGTTAGGCGCCAGCTCGCAATGGTGATTTGGAGGTGGAGGGAACACTGCACATGTAATGTCATGCATTTGAGCATCACACCTCTCTCCCTAACCTGGGAAGAAGCTTCCCAGGCTTTAGGAGGGAGGCACCAGGGGAACATTTAAGGCAGGCATCCCCAAACTCAGCCCTCCAGATGTTTTGGGACTACAACTCCCATCATCCCTAGCTAAGAGGACCAGTGGTCAGGGATGATGGGAACTGTAGTCCCAAAACATCTGGAGGGCCAAGTTTGGGGATGTCTGATTTAAGGGGACTAGTCCACTGACTGCATGCCACTGGAACACACAGCCTACAGTCCCGAACCTCCCTACTCACAAGTTGTCCTATTAGCATTCCAACAAGGCTCTTTTAAAAACGTCACCCAAAAGGCATATTTAGCATTAAGCAATGATAAATAGAAAAGATGCCTTTATTTCAGGTGATTAATTTGAAAGCATAGTTAGCTGAAACAAAATGCAAAAGGCCTTTCAAAGTCCACAGACTCCTGATTGATTTTGAAAGCCTCCCTCTACTAATTTTTGTAATGTATAACACCTAGGAAATGTTCTGATTAACCGTGTTTATGGAAGACAATCTTACTTGGCTATGAGTGATCGCCAAAGAAGAAGATGATTTGAATTAGGAAAATTCAAAATACAATTTAGTTGCCAATATGCCAGCATTCATTTCAGTGGAGACGGAATGCCTGCTTTACTGAACAAATAGCTGCTTACTTAGTCAGCTGTTAAAATGGTATGAAGTGATCTACTCAACATAGGGTTGCCCCATCTGCTACTTACACCAGAATCTGTATGTTCTTGGTTCACTGAACTGTCTTTGTTCAGTACAGACTTGTCACTTTCACTTTCAATAACTATAGGCATCTTTCATGGAAGAAAGATGTGCCAGAAAATGAACAACAATGTGAGATTTTCCTGTTTTTTGTTTTATTTATTTTGCCACTCATTTTGGACAACTGAGAGAGAGTGCTGGAGATGAATGTGACATTTGCTTTGTTTACAAATATATACTAGAACACAGGTACCAATGGAAGCACTCCTATAAAGAAGCAGGATCACTACCCCATAACAGACGGAGGTCCTAGAGCCCAAGAACATTCTTCTTTTAACCAACTAACTGTGATCCTTCCATGAAGATGAAAAAGTAGGTGGAGAGGGGATTTGAGGCCCTGCTTCATGGAATTTGCCCAGCTCATTCAAACATAGAAATTCCTCACCTATCAGGAGACTATCTCCAGAGCACAAACCATTACCTTCCTGGGCTGTATTCAAGAGTTTGAATGGAGCATATTAGTGAAGAAAAAATCAACCAACCATCCTGTTGAATACCATAGCATCTTATGAATGTCTATTCACAAGTAAGTGCAACTTACTTCAATGGGGCAAGACTGAATCCTCAATCTGCTTAAATTGTTGTTGTTGTTGTTGTTGTTGTTGTTGTTGTACCTTACTGGAAAAAGTATATGATTTTTTTGTACTGAAATAATGTTCCACAAATGGGTGAAAAATACAAAAAAATACTTACTAGAAGCAACCCAGAAGAGAAACTTCAAAAGCTTTCCTATGTATTTTCCTCTGCAAATTGCAAAGATGCTAATCTATAGTTCATCACTTTTGCCATGCTGGCTCTCCGCAGGAAACATAAAAGCACCAGTGAAAAGGTTCTGCCCTTTCTTATTAGTTTTACAACTCAGATCATCCTGTGTCTGACTGGCCAAGTTTATCAAAGTAAGAAAGCTGAAATAATTCATGCACAGAGTTATCTGTCTAACCTGGGTCCACATCCAAGCACAGAATTTGAATTCTGCATTGGTGGAAGTCAATATACCCCTTTGTTGTATTATCTGCAGTTTACAACCAATCATATGCAGTTTATTCAGAAATAAATTCCACTGCATTGGGTGAGATTCCACCCAGATAAATGTGCATGGGATTGCAGGTTTAGAGCGTTTAGATAAGGAAAAGCAATACAGCACTTTCTGATAAAAAGACTTACATAGGTACTTTCTTGGACTCTTCCTGTTTTTCTGTAGATTGTCTAGAAATCCTTTCATTTTAATACTACTCTGAATTCTTAATCTCAAACTGTTGGACTTCAAAATACTTCCATTTATTACTAAGCAACACCCTCTTCCCCCCTTCCTCCATGAGGTTCTATTTCAGCAGTGATTAATAAAATTTCTGTATGTACAATATTGTAATGCATATAAAACAAGGCTCTGAACACATTTTCCCATTTCCTCTGCATTCAAGACATTCCTGCTACTGGTTTGGTAAGAGATGTATATTGTAAATATTAATATTGTGCAGTCTGAAGTGACTGGGAGCCTAAGAACTGGCTCCTTTTGGGGAAAAAAACATTGTCTAGACCCATGGAAATATTATTTTAAGTTTATTTGCAGAACTTTAAAAAAACACACACACACATAAAAAAACCAATAAATGAAACACCCAAGCGGTTCCATTTCCAGCACAGGCTCAGCATCTTCTCAGAAATAACTTTAAACATGGTTGAGATCATAACTCTGTCTCTCCCCCATTCCAGCCTCCATTTTTCCTGGAGAGCTTCATTTACATCCTCACTCCATGGAGTTTGGAACCAAAGAAACAAATGCAACTCTCTTCACAATAGCAAATTGCAATTCAATACCTTTGTCACCTGATCTAAGGTTAAAACACTCCCTTACTAGCTGCTAAATGACAAGAATCAGTTAATTATCAACTACTTAAAGCTCAGAAAGAGCTCTTTTTGATGTTCTTTTCCTTCAGTTGAATCTTCCCATGTTAAACCTTTTCACCGGTACACAGACAATCCTATTTCAGTGTGAATTAAATCAATTATACTTATGATGTTAGCTACAATACACATCTATCCTATCATTTCTTATGAAATACCAAGTTTTTATGTGCTTTCCCCCAAACCACTATTTTTTACTGAAGTCAACGTCAAAAGCATGCTTGAATGGAATTCATTCCTTTTGGAAGAAAAGTACTGTATAAATGGAAGTTTTATCCATTACACTATAAGATTTCACCGGGAAATATGCAGGCATCTGTCTCACGATGACACAGTCTTTGTTCAGTAGAAATTAAAGACATTGTGCCCGTGGCTGAGGACAACTGTTTGAACCCTTCCAATGGATTATGGGTGGGAGAGGGGGTGGGAAGGGAAAGGAAAAATGGTACGGGAAATTAAAAATTGGAAGGAGAGAATATAATGTATGTAAAAATTCTCGTACTTCAATAAAAATCTTTTTTTTAAAAAAAGACACAGTCTTTGCTCTGACACTCATCTTCAAGGTAAATGCTGTTTTTATATTTATGGCTGCTGCACCAGTGATTATAACTGTCTTCAGGCATAACAATTAATGGTTAAATAAACACATGGGTGGAAGAGGGCAATAGTTTGCCCCTCCATCACCCTTTTGACTTGGGGAAAGTGACTGTCTGCAGAGCCTTCTGTGCTCATGCTTTTTCCAAGTCTCTAAAATGTGTGAAGGGAATCTCTGTTAATATGGAAGGCTGTCATCTATGGGAGAAAGCCCATAGATGGTAGAGCAACTGCTTTGCATAAAAGAGGTCCTAGATTCAAACTCTGGCATTCCCACATGATACTGGCAAGTCATTGAAGGCAATAATGAACGAGGTGGAACAATGATCTGACTTGGTATAAGGCAGTTCCTAGGTTTCTCCATGAGTTCTTCTATGAATTGGAGGTGAGTGGGATGGGGATGGACCTAGCAAACTCATCTCTGCATTCATTTAATTTCTAATTTAATGCTTGAAATGGGCTCCATGCAGTTGAAACATGACTTTGTGCTGTATTGACACGAATCCAACACCAAAAGAACCTAGGTCACATACAGTTCAAGCATAAACCACAAAAAAACGCAACCTGCTGAGAAAATTACATACAATATCTAATTTATCTCCACATAGGGGTAAACAATGTAGTAAATAGCAGTGGCACTCAACCGCTCTGTCATGTAAGTCCAAATGAAGTATTACAACATAAGTCCATAATGCAAGCAGAACAAAGTTTTCCGGAATAAAAACAACCTGTTTCGCCTTTTGGCTTCTTCAGCTGCTTGAGGCCTAAGTGATTTTAAAAGATGCGAATGAAAATCTCTTCTTATACATTCATATAACAAAATGATTTATTCAATATTATAAATATAAATACATACCAACATAAGATTATAACCAGGAATACCACAAGTATTTCTAAGGTTGTAAACCCCTTCACAATAGGGTGAGGAACATCCTTTCTTCAACGTAATGAAATCTACAAAATGTACATAAATGCAATGCTATAGTCTTGTCATATTGGGATTAACAGACTCAAAATCATAAACCTGTAATATTTGCAAGATAGTAAAACATACCCAACACTGCTTTCTATTCTTATTTTACAATTCTTATTTTACAATGGTATTCCAGGACACTGTGCGATACACTCATGTTATAAACTGTAATTTATACAAAAAGCCAAAGTATCAACCCAGCTGTATGTAATTAACCAATAGTTACCTCAGTCTTAAAGCGATAACCCCATGACAGAGCGGTTGCATTTTTGGTGGTTTATGTATTGACACGAATGGCTAATACATGAACAAGCAGTGTCCGGACAAGAACAATGGCTCTATCTGAGGGTCACTGGATTCCATGGCCAGATCTCAACCCAACGTGGGGAAGGTGGAAGCAGAGAAATTAAGGCACAGAGATTGGGATGGTGCCTAGAGAGTCACCATTCTGCTGCTTCTCACCATATTAGCCTTCCATGCAGGGAACTAACACTTCAGAGAGGTTAAAAGTTTGGGCTAAATTTTGAAGAAGAAGAAATAAAAATTGAAATCCCTCACCTCTAGCAACAACATTTTAAGGCCCTGCATTTAAATATCTGCCCACAGCTCTTTCTGTTATTGTTATGATGCTCAAGGTGAAGTTGAATGTTCTCGTCTAGTAAAAGGTAGCTTGTTGCTAATAGGCATTCATTTTCCTGTCACTTTCCTCTGCAAGACTAAGCAATTAAAATATCCTTTATTTTCAATTCTGTGAATATTTTCCCTACAAGTCATTAGGGAGTTCATTATGGCCTCCTTTACAAGATCTAGTGACATTTTCTTGATGCTGCTTATATAAGTGAGGATCTTGAAAAGCGCTGGCTGGTAATTATGAACCTACCGATATGACCCATGGATGGGTTCAGCATGTGAATTGCTTCTAACATTATTAGCACTTTAGAAAAAATCTGAGTTGCTAACCTCTGTTTTGTGCAATAGCAATTTTGTACTTTGATTCAAAGAGCATCCCCTCCCCATGCAAGGGAAAGCCAGCCATAAACTGAACACTTTCCTCCATTCCCAAGGTTGCCAACTTTGCTTACTGGCCTTTGCTCCTAAACTTTTAACAGCTGCTTCATCTGCAGATATTAACAGGGCTGAGTTTTAGCTCCCTACAATGAGAAGCTCCACCTGCTGGTCAGTGATAATTCCAGGCACTCTCCTATTGCTTAAGTGGGGGTTGCTAGTTAATGTGAACCAATCCCGAGTAATCTCCTTATACGAAGGTTGTTGTTAATAGAGCTGTTATTCCATGCAATGCATTTGACCCCATTTGGACTAGTCTGGAGGAAGCCATCAGTGTGCTTAATTTCTGATTAATGTCACATAATATATAGCCACCCACAAAGAGAAATGAGCAGAAGTATTTAGATAGGAGATTTGCTGAAATGTGAGGATTATAAGGGAGGAGGGGGTGAAATCCAGTTTTATAGTCATTAACTTCTCTGTGAGACTAATCTCAACTTCAATGAGACTTCAGTAGGTCTATCAATAGGTCTGTTCAGTTGGATATTAAGTGGCTAAGATTATAGTCTTGGGCAAATTGACTGTTCCCATGCTTAAAATAAGCAAGCGCTTGACAACCACTATGTACAGTATTTGTGTTACAGTTGGGAAGGCCAACAATCAAGTGAAGGAACAAATCATTAATGTGCAGGTACCAGGATCTGCAATCTGGATGCCATGATTCAAAAAATTAGCTTGAATGTAGTAACAGTCATTTATAATTGTTTCAGTCATAAGCAATAATAAAATTAGTGACAATGTAAAACCCAGCATTTTTAAAGCACCCACCAGGGACTCATGTAGTTGGTCCATTAAAGTATTAATTTAATGGCACACATCCTTGAATTCAAGCTAGCAAATTACAAGTCTGCTGAATCTTCCTATGATGAAGCTATATCGGGGAATGGAAATCTTCAACCTATTCTACAAACATAATGTAGGGAAGAAGTCAATGATCTCAGAGAGAGGAAGAGTCATGTTGCCATGATATATTAAAAAGGAAAATGCAAAAGGTTCTGAACTTGCCCTAGCTGGTATATGAATATTCAAAAATCCAAATTAGTTCTCTCTCTCACTCACTCACATCATATCATATGTGTGTGTGTGCGCATGTGTGTGCGCGTGCATATGGAATGGGCAACCTCTGGCTCTTGAGATATTGTTGGATCCTAGCTCTCATCAGTCACAGGCAGTATAGCCAGTGGTGGGGGTCAATGAGAGTTATAGTCCAACAGCTTTCAAGTGTCACATATTTGTCATCTCTGATATAACCTATCTAGCTTACACTAATATGTATTTAGTTATTTAGAAAATGTATAGCTTGCCTTTCATCAGTACTAATACCAGGGTGGGGGTACAACATAATACAAATCCCCCACCCCCAGAAATGTTTCACATTTCACTCACTTCCTAGAAACAACCCAAGAGCATTACTCCAGTGTGTGCAAATAACAATCAGTTAATTAGTTTTGTTGTGGTGGTTTTTTAAACAAAAATAGTGCTAGCAGAGCAAAACCACATATTCCCCCAAAAAACTACATATTTCTCACTCCTATGGATCAGTTAAAACTGTAGTGATTCAGGTAGCAGTGTGTCCTAATACCAGCTTTTTATTTGATTCTTATTTAGTATATTTTTAAAAATGCTGGTGACTAATAAGAACACAAAAGCCACAAATCCCGTATCATTTGCTTTCTGCATTTAACCAAAAGGAAAAAAGAATTAGGAAAAAGGAAGAACTTACTATTTAAGAACTAATGAGATGTGATGTGTTGTGTTCATTTCTTATTTATTGTGTGTAGGAAAACTACCATTTCAAAATCTCTAAGTGCACAGCCAGATAACTCAGCTTTCTCTATTGCTTGCAATAACTTTCAGTCTGTCCTTGCTGCTGGCTGTACTTTCCTTCTAAGCATCTTTGAAAACTCATTTGATATCTTCCCTAGCCCTGCAGCCATCTATTTTAGCTGGTTTCTTTCTAGAGAAAACTCTCGCTTTCTCCAGCTGGTTCCAAACATTCTCCCACTGCTGTTTATCATTTACTCTTTTTCATTGACTCTGATCAGGATTAAAACTGTCAAATCTTAAGTGGGGATGTAGCAGATAGAGCCAAAATGACAGCCATTTTACAGCTAATTCCTTGAACACAGTCAGTATCATCCGGGTAAAGTTAGGCACGTGTTAAAGGCACCTTGCACATTACACACAGGCTAACCCAGGTTGTTAGGAAACCTGTTTTCCCCTTCCAGAGCTACCATTTCCAGACTGGTATTATCAATCAATCCGTCTTCATGAGGAACTTTGCACTCAGCCTTCATCAACCTGTCCAGATATGTTGGACTCCAGTATGCTTCAGCCACGTCAGCATGGAGGATGGCAGGGGTGTTGAAAGTTGGAGACCAGAATGTCTGGAGGCCACCAGGTTGGCAAAGTCTGATTTAGCTGAAGGCATTAGCAAAATGCATTCAAAAGAGGAAGATATATGTTTGGAGCTGTTTCAGGAGTTGCTAACCTTTTTGGACCAGTGGACACATTTGTAACTGGCTTACTGACCGAACCCAAAGGGTGCTCATCAATGGCTCCTCTTCATCCTGGAGAGTAGTGACTAGTGGGGTGCCACAGGGTTCTGTCTTGGGCCCAGTCTTATTCAACATCTTTATCAATGACTTGGATGATGGGCTTGAGGGCATCCTGAGCAAGTTTGCAGACGACACCAAATTGGGAGGGGTGGCTAATTCCCCAGAGGACAGGATCACACTTCAAAATGACCTTAACAGATTAGACAACTGGGCCAAAGCAAACAAGATGAATTTTAACAAGGAGAAATGTAAAGTACTACACTTGGGCAAAAAAAAATGAAAGGCACAAATACAGGATGGGTGATACCTGGCTTGAGAGCAGTACATGTGAAAAGGACCTAGGAGTCTTGGTAGACCACAAACTTGACATGAGTCAGCAGTGTGATGCAGCAGCTAAAAAAGCCAATGCAATTCTGGGCTGCATCAATAGGAGTATAGCATCTAGATCTAGGGAAGTAATAGTACCACTGTATTCTGCTCTGGTCAGACCTCACCTGGAGTACTGTGTCCAGTTCTGGGCACCACAGTTCAAGAAGGATACTGACAAGCTGGAACGTGTCCAGAAGAGGGCAACCAAAATGGTCAAAGGCCTGGAAACGATGCCTTATGAGGAACGGCTTAGGGAGCTGGGTATGTTTAGCCTGGAGAAGAGAAGGTTAAGGGGTGATATGATAGCCATGTTCAAATATATAAAAGGATGTCATATGGAGGAGGGAGAAAGGTTGTTTTCTGCTGCTCCAGAGAAGCAGACATGGAGCAATGGATTCAAACTTCAAGAAAGAAGATTCCACCTAAACATTAGAAAGAACTTCCTGACAGTAAGAGCTGTTCGGCAGTGGAATTTGCTACCAAGGAGTGTGGTGGAGTCTCCTTCTTTGGAGGTCTTTAAGCAGAGGCTTGACAGCCATATGTCAAGAATGCTTTGATGGTGTTTCCTGCTTGGCAGGGGGTTGGACTGGATGGCCCTTGTGGTCTCTTCCAACTCTATGATTCTATGATTCTATGATTCTATAATTTTGAGGAACGTACCATGTGTGCCAGTCATAAAATGGCTGCTGTGAGCCTGTAGTACAATACCAAATGGCTGGTGTGAGGGCCTGGGGTAATACAAAATGTGAGGGTATAGGTATACCATAACACAAAATTATTTCTGTGAGGGCGTGGAATAACACAAAATGGTGGCTGTGTCATAATGACTTTAATGTAGAGGCTGAACCAGTGCCAACAAGAACTGAGCAGGAGGGGCAAACATTCTCTCATGCATTTTATGAGCACCATGCTGGCAGGCACACTATGTTTCGTGAGTTACCCCCTGCGCAATTGTAACTAAGCCAAAGTGCTAATAATATTCTTCCTCTGCCTACTCATGCCTCCTTCCCCCTCAGGGCAGGGGCCTGTCATACCCATTCTTTGTAAAGTGTTGAACATATAGAAGGTACTACAGTCATCACCATCATCTTAAAGTCTATGAAATCGAGCACTAGATTTTTATGTGATTAAATGTAAGCTGCACAAACCCACCGGGAAGAAGTTGCCTGTCCTGATCCATAGTGTTGGTCCACCACCAAGGGAAGGAGATGGTCTAAGCAAGATCATGATCAGCAGGCCTAGGTTTCTGGAATACAGTGGTGCCTCGACTTACAAATTTAATCCGTTCCAAAGGCACCTTCATAGGTCAAAAAATTCGTAAGTCGAAAAGCACCATTGGAAACGCGATTTCCCATAGGAATGCATTGGAAACGGAAAAAAAACGTAAGTCGAAGCAACCCCATCTAAAAATTCGCAAATCGGAAAAACCCTATCTAAAACTGCCGCGGTTTCCGTTAGGATGTCGAGAAATTTGTAAGCGTGCAGCCATTTGCCCCATTAGTAAGTCGAAAAATCCGGTTGTTGGGTCGTTCGTAAGTCGAGGTACCACTGTAGATGGCAAGGCACTGGTTCAGCACCATGGCTAGCAATCCTGCATCTGATGCAGAAAACCATCCTGGTAAGATATTGAAGCAATGGACAGGATTTTTTTAGTTTGTGCTAGACAGTCAAAATGAAAGCCTCACACCCTGAGTAGTCCATGTGGCCAGTTGAAGGGCTGGTTCCTGTTCTGCTGCCGCGAGGCAATGGGATTACAAGCCACAGTGGGATATCTCCACCATTCTTCCCTGATCCTCTGAGTTGTCTGTGGTCCAGTAACTGGAGTTTGGTGTCTCTTTGGGGTTCAGAGGACAAGATGCAGGCTCCACTGCCTGGAGCAGTTGCCTCACTTTGCCTACTAGTAGGGCTGCCCCTGACTCTAAAAAGCTGGGAGGGATGCAAACAAACTTTATTCATATGGGTGCACATTTTTATTTCTAATAATGCATGTTGCATTCATCGAGACAAGAAAGTCACTCCAGAGAACTGTCCCTGCTCAAAACAGTTGCAGATCTAAAAGAGCCATTACCGAAGGCTGGGCAAGCTTCTTGCTTGAGTAGCTTGGCTGAGCAAGAAAGCAAGATTGGTGACCTTTCTGCAGCTTTCACACTGTGGATAATTTCTGCTGAATAGGCCTAAAAGTAATCAGGATCCGAAGGTCTACAGCAGGGGCATCTGATCTCATTTCATCATTACAGCACAAGGAGTGAATCGTACAAAGATTATTCTTTGATTTTAATTTAAATGGATTTTACTGGTAAATTGGATTTTGTTATGCTTCATAAGAATATATTTCATAAAGCAAGCTGAATTGCCCACCTTTACAAATAGATATGGATCAGAGGAGAAACTTCATTTCATGCAACCTTTGAAATATCCATACAGAAATGTAAAATTTACTCTAGCAAATCATCTGTGGTTCTAATGCCTTTGGAGTTATTATTATCTAAGCAAATGGAACAGCTCACAGTTTCATATTTTATTTTCCGAGAGACCCACTGTGTCTAGTATCAGGTAATATATAAAACCTATATAATCTAACATTAAGTAAATGTATAATAAAAGTATGTTTTCTTCTCTAGATTTTAAATCTTGCTTACACTTCCATTTTTTTATATTTATATTTCAATTTACACATATCGTCCAAGTGGCAAACAGAAAAAACAAGGCTGCTGCTGTTGATGTTTTAGTGGATTTTGATGTATTTTTCATATCGTTGAAACTTTATCATACTAGGACTTTACAGTAAAGGGTGGGTTATAAATATTATTGTTGCTGCTGCTGTTCACAATAGTAAAACCCATTAAATAACTATCAATATATTCTATACCTCTAACCCTTTTACCATCCTTGCAAACATGTTAAAGCAGGATCCAAGTGACTTATCTTAAAGGTTTGGCATTCCAAGTAACAATATTGTTGCACACCGCCCCCAATCTCTACTGAGCAGTGGCAAGATTTCAGGGGGTTCAAGGCACTCACCCAGGAATGTGTCTCCTGAGTGTATTTGAAATATGAATTTGAAATATGATTTATTGTGAAACTGACGGACAGATTACGGGGAAAAGACAACAGTGACTTTGAAAGAGATTGGGAACCATTTATTGTATACCTGCAGAAACAAAGAAAGACTATTGACTTGATGGCAGGATTTAAATAAACACTCACACCTTTAGTAATAGAAATATGTAGTAAACAAGGAAATAATACAATATACATTTTCAGAGATAGCAGCGTGTAATAGGGGGAAAATAAATCAGAAGTGGAAGTTGGGGGAAGCCCAGGAGGGGTGGGAAGAGGGAATGCAATATGAATGTTATGGATATGTGATATTTGTAATAATTTAAAAAGAAAATGGAGGTTCTAGCAGGGGAGCACAGCTATCATATACCCTTGACCGAAGAACGGTACACTCCTCCTATCTGGGAAGGTCGTCCTCTTCCAATGAGTGCGCAGCTTCGGGAGGGACGCACATGGAGCGGTGAGGGAGGAAGGGGACACCCGCCTAGCCAGCCAGATCAGCCGAATCAACCCTGGCGATCAATGGGGTGACAGATGTCGCAGCCAGATCGCCCTCACATCCAGCAGAGGGTGTGCAGAACATTATACCCCAAGAGTGTTTAGCATTTATTCTCTCATAACTTCAGGAAGCGGCAGCCAGTCATGGTCTCTGATACAGCCTCCTCTAACCAGCACCACAAGGAGCTGCCTAATTTCCTCCTCCTCGTTCCCAGAGCACCTTGCCAAAAACCACATATTTTTTCCCTCTGTGTGACATCACACAGACACACACAATGCCCTGGCTACCTCCCTCTCAGTTACCAGTAGGGTCTTTTGTCTTGTAGGTGGCTTTTGCAAGGCCATCATCTCCCACTGCCCTGTCAGCTCACCTTAATTATCAAAGCTTTGATTAAAACCCAGCACCCAAGAATCTAGAGGGGGAAATCTGATACCCAGGAATCTGGGGGGTTCCTATTGCACCACTAACTCAAAACTATATATTTCCAAACACACACACACACTCCTTGAAATGATTCAGGCCAATGATCCACAGAAATGCAAATTGCTTCAAGGATGTGATGTGATTGGATGTGCTGTTCTATAGGGTAACAGTCTTCTGACAGTTATTTTTTAACAACCATAACAGTTTGAAACATCTCAGTCACCATACGTCATGAAGCACTTCAACTCATATTGCCTCATACAGATCTCACTTCACTTCTTACTGTCAGGGTGCTGTCAGCGATTCCCCATTGGTTGTCCAGCAAAGTATAAAGACAAGGAAAAGTTTCTTACAGCCCTTTTCTATTTCAAACTTTACAGAGAGAGGCTATGGAACCTAGCCTTTTGCATAATGGTGTTGTCCTGCATGAATCTCCACACACCCCCTCTCTCCCACTTCCCCATACATCATCATCCTCCTCTACGGGTGCCGCTAAGTGCCCTCTGTCTTTGAGCTCTTTGCTCTCCTACTTTTAAGGCTCGCCAGGTTCTGGGAGATGGTGGGTCTGGAATGCTTTCTAGTGACAACGTGTTAGCCAGCTGCTGCTCCAGCTCTGCCTGCTCCTCCTCTCCCATTATTTCCCAAATTTCCCCCTCATCTGCTTCTGAGGTGTCACCTCCCACAAACCACTTCTGTAAATCTATACTATCTTCCTCTTCCTCTTCCCTGGAAGGGTTAGGATGAGGAGGTGGTCTCCACCACTCTTCCTCCTCTGCCCAGCCCCTGAAAAGCCCTAAATCTCTCTGAGGTACCCATCTTCCCTTTGAGGTTTGGGATTCATCCAAAACCAATGAACAACCCTAGTATGTATTACAACTGAAGTCGCTAGAATTTTCTCTTAGTCTTATATAGAAGGGATAAACCCAAGAGGTAGTGGAAGTTTGCAAAGTATTCTGATTGGTTTATTGATTGATATACATGGGTGTGTCCAGATTTAATAAGATGGTAGAAGTCATTAAAATGTTTCCCTGCTATTGAATAGAAAAAAATATCAGGCCCTCTGTCAATAGATGGTGCAGTCACAATATACTTTCTATGTATTCCATTCCCAATCCTAGTCTCTAGGGCTAGCTATCCCTTTTACAAATTCTATGCACAATATAGACATTTCCATTTGTGCAACGTGTCATTAAAGATAGCCAAGATATCTACTTGTTTAGCTGGCCTCTTTAAGAGGGCACTTAATCTCCGTCTCCACTCTTCCTTGGGCGAAGGGGGAATTTGAAACAAATTGAAAATATAAGGCCACTAGACTGTTGCAAATTTTATTAATGCTCATTAATTTATAGAGCATCCTTCTCCATCCTGTAAGCATACTAATGTTCACTGTACATATGTTTATAAAATGAAAATTATGTGGGTTAAATGAAAAGGGGCTAATAAAATATTGGTTTCTCTCTTTAAATAAATAAATACATACATACATAAATATCACTTTCATTTGTAAACAAATATTTGTCTACTAATATTTTTCATATTCCCTTTCTGAGACCACATAGTTCTATGTTTGTGGTCAATAGGAAATATTTTGAACTCTTGTTGCCAAGCAACTGCAAGAGAAAGAAATTATATTCCTACCACACGGTTAGCAGAATACAGGTTTCTAAAGTGTCTATAAAATGAAGTAAGCTACAGTGCAGCTTCTAGTAATGTAATGTGACAAAAAGAAAAGTTTTATGACTAATTAATTGGGGATGTAATTTGGAATTTAATTTTTTGCATGAAGGTTCAGAGGAAAAAAGAAAATCCTTCAAATGCAAACAGTCATGTCATTAAACCTTTGGAAAAGTAATCTAAAATCATTATTGCTGATAGATTGTTGTTCATCCTTCTTGCTCTGCAGTGATTTTGAAATAAATATGGTTGTCTTCAGGAAACGCCTGTTCCTAAGTGCAGTGAGTGAAATCTTTATTCACTTGCAGACAATTATCTGGATACAGAAGCATTTGAACAGTCAGGTGTTCCAGCACACATGCAGAGTCTCTGATATGGAATCCAGCCAATGCCAATCATAAAAAGGTCTCATGGAAACCCACTGAACAAGTTAGTTGTTACTAACAAGTTAATTGCTTTCAATGGGAATAAGTCACAAGTAACTCTAGCTCAATTGGAACAGGCTGTGACTGTAAAGAGCTTCTTCATTTACTTCAGTGGAAGGGGCAGTTTTGTGTCAGAGTAACCATGGATCTTTGAATCAGATCAGATTATATAAAATATGTTTTGTTTTCAAATATGTGGGTCATACCAACTGTTAAATAAATGGGTTGCATCCAGAGAAGCCCGCTGCAAATAGATGATGTATTCTGCAAATGGATGCTCCTTATGTGATAATCTAGCAATGTGCTTTTTTTCCCTTCGTTAGGCATTACTCAATCTCTTAGTTTTCCAAAATGTACCAATGAGTGCTAGTACAATGTACAGTGGTACCTCTACTTACGAATTTAATGCGTTCCGAACGCACATTTGTAAGTAGAAAAAAATTGTAAGTCGAATCCCATAGGAATGCATTGGGAGAAAAAATTCGTAAGTAGAAGCAACTCTATCTAAAAATTCGTAAGTAGAAAAAATCCTATCTAAACCGCATCCAAGATGGCGGACGGAGCTCCATTCGTAAGTAGAAACATTCATAAGTAGAGTTATTCGTAAGTAGAGGTACCACTGTATCATGTAACCGTTTGAAGAGATCTAGCACAAGACGATGGGCAACAATGAGTTGTCTATATTTTATGCAGTCATCTACAACAGTGCACAGAACACCACCACTGTTGGATTCCCCCCCCCCCAGCGTACAACTGGATACTACCCATTGCATGCAAAGGGAATACTGAATATTGTTGTGTATTGTTCTGCATTGTAAAGCCACTCTGCTTTATTATATATGATTATTTGATTAGTTCTAGATGGACTATGCTCTTTGACTTTAGAATTCCCCCTTATTTCTTTAGCACACATTGAATAAACTGTTCTGGAAGTGCAACTGTGTTCCTTGACATTCCATTTGTAAATAGACAGCAGGTCTTTGATTAGAATCAAAAAGGAATGAGCTCATGGATAAGACTGAATAGTTTTACCACTCTAAACGTGATTAACAAAAACAATACAATGAATGTATATATCCAGAGGCGGATCTATGATATTAATGAAGCTTAAGCTTCAGGTCCCCTAATCCCAGGGGGCGGGGGGCGGCGCAGAAGGTACTCTATTCCACATTGCTTAAACCATTTGGGTCTAGTAGAGGCAATTTGAGAGGCACAACTCAAAGTGATTGATGTTTGGTAGTAAAGATTGCAATAACCCCAGTCTGTAGCACAGATGTAAAGGCGTGGTGATCTGTCATGGAACTACCCCATTGACAAAGATGACAGTGATTATCCACACCTCACTGCTGGTTTCAAAGGGGGACCCATGACATTTCAAGCTTCAGGGCTCCCCAAAATGTAGGTCCACTACTGTGTATATACTGTATATATCAGTTCAGTTAATCAAGGTCTGTGATGTTGATAAATAAAAGAACATTCTCTACACTAGAAACCCTTCAATGTGAGAGTGCATTTTGGAGTTTTATGTAAACTCAGACAGGTTATGAAGGCTTGTAGAAACCACCAGAGCTTCATGCCATGCATCTACTACATTGCATTGTTTCAGAGATGAGGAACTTCTGGCTCTTTGAATGCTTTGGGGCTCCAGCTACCTTTAGTTCTAGTCAGTGTGGTCAATGGTCAGGGATGATGGGAGTTCCATGACATATGGAGGGGTCATACCTCCATCCCTGGTCTATTTAAACTCATTATTCCAGATCCAGCAGTTCTTTAGCCCACATGTGGATTCTTGTATGCAAATATCCCACCAGTTTCAAAGCTGTTCTGTTAAATCAGAGCTCCTTTCAAGAGGCATCTCCTTTACAAAACCTCTTCAATAGCTTTTAATTATGGTACCTGCACTCCTTCTTCCAGCTAACTTGTACAGTAATTAAAGGCTACTTTCGGAGTCTTCGCAAAGGATCTGAATTCTTCCAAAGAGCTATAAATTAACCCCCGAGCTTTCACCAAACATCTAATTGTCAACAGAAGAAACAAAAGGGAAGAGGTTGAAAGGAAATTTCTGATATTCCAATCCGCAGCCGAAATTGTGGGTAATTTGGCTAAAATCCAAGTACTCAGTTGATGATGAAAAGCGGAATGAGAAGAGATTGGTCCATAATATTGGTAGTCTAGTGCTCCAGGAAGTTAGGGTTAAGTCTGATTGAATACTAACTTCATCACATTTGCTGGAAATAATATAGAATGATAGTAAGCAATATAGCCACATTGAAAAACAATTGCACATAAATGAAATGGAACTATTTCTTTCTAAAGAGTCCATTAAAGGAAAGGACACTTGACTTGTACATGCAGCAGGTAAAAGCAGGAGGCAGAAATATTAGCTACATGCTATCTTTCGACACAAGGCTCACATAACACACACACACACCCCAATTCATTCTCCTGGCAGTAAGTGAGATAGCTTTCAAACCCTCCAAATAGTCAGGAAAGTGTGGTTCATATTTAGTGTAAATAAACCTTTCTTCCTAGCACTTATGTTGTGCCATAAATGTTGCCAGAAGGCAGGGTTCTCATGGTATTCAGAGTACAAAAACTCCTAAGAAGGTTCATTGTGAATACTGTATTTTCGCAGATATTGAGCCTTACAGGCTGAGAGGACAATTCAATTCAAACAACTGTTCTTTTAAGAGGAGTGAAGCTGTGTGCTCTTTCTGCCCAACACCCCCAACAACATTGCCCCTTTAACCGTGATCAGATTTTTATTCTGGCGGCGTTATCATGGTGGTTTACAGCCAAATAAAGTTTTGGTTTGGGGCTGGGAAAAAGCCGAGTAAATAAAAAAAAAGTACAGATCTCAGATATGTATAAATTGAAAATGATTTAAATGTATATGAATTTTGTCCAAAAAAGGAAAAGAAATTATTATTTTTAAAAGTACAGCTTTAAAAAACTTACTGATGCTAGTATGTGTTCTTGGCATTTGCTTCTTGATTTTCTAGGTTGCATCAAGAAACTCATTGCATAAGTGGAATAACTCATAACTTCTGTTGTGCAGTCAGGCGGAGTCCCCCAAAACCCCGGGCAGCCCCCAAGCGGAATAAAGACACAAGACTACGTTTTGATGGGATTAAAATTGGCCACAACTTTATTAAGAATTCAGATGTAGGGAGACCTTGGCTCAGGCATTGGTCTTATATCCCTCCCAGTCCCCAGCTGGGGGTGGTGTAATTTTCAGGGTTGTCCAGCATGTGTGGGGGTTGGGCTAACTCTGGAGAACATATGTTCAATCAGATAGCCTGCCCCCCTCGATCGCAGCTGCTGGAGGGGGAGGGCAATGACGGCCTATGCGTATGGTCAATGCCCCCCCCTTTTGCCCCATTTACAGGAACCCTGTTATCGCCGCTGCAATGGGGCGGGGGGCTCACCGCCCCCACGCCCCTCCCATTAATGTACATGACTAAAGGATTCCGCCCAAGGCCTGCATCTGCCAAGTTTTGACGAATTGCTACGGGAAAGGCGAAACCTGCCAATGCAGGGAAATTCCTTTCCGGCCCTTCAACAGCCTTGTCGTAGCAGCGCCTGCGTGCGTGTATGCCTGTGGAAGGAAATAACCTGTAATTGAAGTATTAATATAGGGAGTGGAGGGTGGGAAAGCTCTGAATCCGTCAGCTGCTTCCCAAGAATGGCTCAACTTCCACCGTGTGCAGGGTAAGGTTACCTGTTCCTACCTGGCCAATCCCCCCGGCACGCCTCCCTGAGCTGGATTGGATGGCTAACTGAGTGGGCGGAGAACACCAGTATCCAACCCAGGTAGGCAGTGCCGGCTTCCAAACTTCCAGGGCTGCCTCAGGGATCCCAGGGGGCTGCGCGCGACTGCGCAAAATGTGCCTCCCCTTTATGTGGGGAACGGTCACTCATGCAGAGGAACTTCCCCTTTCCTTGTAAAATATCTCCCACATCTGCTCTACCAGCTCCTCCAATTCCCCAGAGCATATCTGAGGAGTGGGGACCACGCAGGGAGAGGAAGGGGAGGAGAAGTTCTGTTGTGCAAGTGGAAGTCATTCTGTTTACATAATGATTGCATTGGATTCAATCCTCTGTTCTGGAAAATGTGCTATCACAAATGTCTGTATCTAGCATCCTTTGTCTAACAACTAATATGTCAATTAATGTTCCTGATCTTCTTCTATCCATAGTGAGTTTCTTGCCTTGAATTTTGCAATGGCTTCTTGCTCATAGGGGTGGACTAACATTTCACCAGCTTTGAATGGATAATAATAATAATAATAATAATAATAATAATAATAGATGTATTTGAAGCTGTAGTCACAAAATGTTCCTACTGAGTCTCAAAGATAAAAGGTATCTTTGTCAATCCACTCTTTGCATAGAAAAAGGAAATATTTTTCTTTTTAAGAAAAAAATGAAAAGAAGTTAAAATTCTGTTCATTAAAATACAACAGCAGGACATCAATTGAGAATCAAGAGGATTTTTTCTCATACAAATGAAGCAATGTTGAACTTCTATGACATTCTGTCAAGCTGATCATTAAGAGTTCTATTCATCTAAAATTCCTGGCTCCCTGGGTGTCTGCTCTGGGAGTTTCTCAATTTAGCATGCTGGAGCTGCATCAAAGTTTAAACTTTAAAAAGTCTCTGGGGTCAGAAAGAGCTCTCCTAAGACATTGTCAAAAATGGAAAGGGTGGGTGAAGGTGTATATACGCTCACATTATTACTCTTAAAAGGCTGCTCAAGCAAACTTTTTAACTGAGGACCCATAAACCCACAAGAGATCTCAATTAGAAAGTGGATCAGGTGTTCAGGCTGTCAATCTTTGTCAGGGCTGACATAAGGGCAGCACTCTGAGGTGAGTTGAAAGCCAAGGATTAAGAGCTGTGGGACAAAGCCAATAGTCAGGACCAAATAGCAAGTGAGGACCAGAGTAAGAATCTAGGAAACAAGATTGAAGAACAAGCCAGGAAGCAGGACTGAAGAACAAGCCAAATAGTGATGGAAATTGAGGTGGTATACTGGCATAAATTTCTTTTCTGCTGTTTTCATTGGGGAATCATGGGGAAACAGAAGCACACATGTGCAGAAAGAGTGAAAGATTAGAGACATTGTCCAATGATATTTGTAGTGTCACACCATGATTATTTAGCACCTCAAAGCCACGGTTCCATAACAAGGTTACCAGATTTTTTTCAATGAATTCTCAGACACTTTTCAACTTCCTACTAAATAGATGGATGTTGTCAGGGGACTGATTTGTAAATCCGGGGACTTTCCCTGGGAAACGGGGACGTCTGGTAACCTTACCATAACACCTCATATCTTAGGAATTTGTCCGTACCCACCTACTGGCGTTTATTTACCAGAGCTAGATTAAATGTATTTCCATCAGAAGTTCTAAATGGTAGACTGAGAGGCATCCCTTATCAGAATAGGCTTTGTTTATTTTCTCAGGACATCGATTGAATGAAGCATATCCTACTGTATAGTGGGCAGTATGAGAAAGCAAGGGATCAACTGGGATCAAACCCTGATTAGCAAATTTGCCAGAAAAATCTGAAGGAGGACAGGTCAAATGATATTACACTGACTGGCAAAGTTTCTTTCGGAGGTCACAAGAAACAAAGACCATCATGCTCTAGACATAACAAAATAACTACCTTGGTCTCTTTCTCCTGTTGTTTGGTTGTATTTTGTTTTGAAACTGTTTAGTGGGTCTATGGGCCACAATAAAGATATTTGATTATCGTAACACAACAGGTAATGATGTACGAAAGGAACATTAGAAAACAGAGCAGAAGCTCTAGTGTTGTATTCTAGAAAACTAACACAATATTCCCCACATCTGCATATAGCCATTGGCTATTTGTTGAGGGCATTAAATGATGAAATCAAACCACAGGAATAGTCACTGTGTCCAAACACCTATTATTTCATGCCAATTCTGCTTCTGATTTCCTCTGCAGTTATCAATGTAGTGAATTTTATTTCCCCCTTCATACCACCATTCTATGTGGGGCCTGGGACTTGGAGGAGAACTTGTTTGTGTACCCTCTAAGGACTGTGAATTACACCCCACCCTCTTTGCAGAATAGGGGGGGCACAGAATAAATGTTTGGAAATAGGTAAACATTATGTGAATACTTTTCAAACTACATGATTTGAAGAAGGAACACGATTTAGCTTTTTTGAGGGGGAGGGGAGACACATTATTTAGACTGCCTGGCGACAGAAGTGAGCACTGAAATGCCTAGTGCCTTGTTGTTCCCCTCAGTCATGCAATAGGACCCATAATGAAGCCCATATATTTCCCTTCTCGAGGCAGAGCAACAATTTTGTTTATCTCTGCTGCCCCCCCCACCCTCTGAGTCAACGTGAACAGTACCCATGTCTGCCTCTTGAGACAGAAAATCAATTTCTCCAGCAGTAAATATACAGAAATAGCAAATTAAATAAGTAACAATTTGCTGCCCTCTCAGGAACACAAAATAAACTGCTGGTTATGGTTGCCTCACTCTACCTAACAGTAGGGCTGGCACTGCTACTACCCCTTTGTCAGCCTTCCTAATTTTCTTTAACCATTCCTCAAGAGGACATTCTATTAACTAACAAAATCATCCCTGAAAATGTGGCAAATAAATAAATAAAACGAAGCCTAGCTACAAGAAAGAGAAATTAGCAATAAAAATGTGCATCTTCCCTTTTTTTTAGTTGGCATGACTACCCCCAGACTCATTCAAAAACAAATCCAAGGAAACTTTTCTTCATTCTGTCACTGTGAGTGAAGAATGCAACCTCCTACAAAATGAGGTAATTTGTGCTTAATTTAGTTGTGTACACATTTATCAACATGGCAGTCTTTGGTGTGCAAGGTGAGACTGCATGATGCGTGTGCTTTGTTTTGCAAAGCTAGAGGCCATTGCCACAAAATTGAATTAACTTCTAATTTACGCTTGTCAATAAGACCAGTGATGCATAATAGTAATTAATATAGAAACTCCTCCTCATTATCACAAAACAAATAAACAAATAAAAATGTTAGGATTTTTTTCCCCTTTAATTACTCTGGGTTCCATGGTAATGGTATAAGAAAATATCAATGGTAAATCATGTTGAGCAATAACCATTCAATTTTTTTTTTTTAGTGAACAATTGCATCTTAGTATTTCTATCAGTCGACTAGTCAATGATCCACATTTAATCCTTACCAGATAATCATGCAGAGCTGGAGTCAAGAGTTTCTGGAGGACACCACATAAGCTATCCCTGCTACAAACATTTATTTAGGAGCAAGTCCAATGGTACTCAATGGAGTTTATTTCAGAGGAGACATGCATAGAATTGCACTGTTGTTGTTGTGATGATGATGATGATGATGACGACGACAACAACAATGATGATGATGTGGATTATGTGGGGGGGGAGGATGTTAGGCGAGTGGTAGTATGTCTGGTGGGGGACACATTGTGCTTCTTCTGGCGTGATCTCTACTTGCACTCGGCTCTCACCTGTAGCTCCGAATCAGCAGTGGCCACACCCTAGAAAACGACTTTGACTGGCTGGCTGAACCAGGTAAGGGTAGCCAAAGTGTCTCAAATCCTCAGTGAGTTAGGGCCTTTACCTGCATACAAAGACAGGCTCTGGATCAATCAGATTTTAGTCTGCAAATTGACTTTTCCCAGCACATCCCCAGTCTGCCATTCTCCCATTCTCTCTCTCTCTCTCTCTCTCTCTCTCTCACACACACACACACACACACACTTTTTAAACCTTACTTGCCATCTGTAGGACAAGGGCCCCAGATACTTCCCAACAGTGGGGATTGGGAATCCAACACCGGGCCATTGTTGTCTCTCCATACTCAAAGAAAGACACCTGAAGCTTCCTGTAGCCCCTACTGGGACACTTCTTTAAGAATCATATGAATTTTCTTCTTAACAGGGTTATAGTCACATTCCCAGATGCATTTAATTCTGTGTCACATTCCCAAATGTATTTAATACTTTCCTGATGAAGATTTATTGCTCTTAATGCAACACAATCAATGCAATGCAAAAGAGCCTGATACTTGCATCTTCTTACACTGCATTTGGAAAAAGAATGTCCTGTAACACAGCATTCATATTATTCCCTCCTGTTATTTATGATCCTGCAGCCGACATAAATAATGCATATGGAAAAAGATATGTCCAAATGATCTAAATAGCAGGAGATAAAAACACGATATAGTGCCCTATAGCTTATCACCTGACACATATGAAAACACTCTGGCAGAAGCACAATGTTTTTGTGGAAGATTCCTTCTGTTATAAGCACTTTTAATTTTCTGTTCTCAAATTGCTTTAAGACTATCAAGATTCAGTTGTAGAAGATGAGCTACCCCCTTCATTTTTAAAAAAGAAAGAAAGGAAAACAGTTTGTCTTGTCCTAAAAGCCGATTGTGTGTGTTGCTTGAAGCTGCTAAAGCTTTGAGTTGTATTTTATTCTGAAGAAAGATACTCTACAGTCATACTAATGTTCATGGACCAAAAAGCACAAAAGGTCAAGGATAAAACACAGGTAATTGCTCATATACAGGTAGGAGCAAGTGAAAGTATAATTATATTTCCTCATCCTTGTGTGCAGCTAACGGGGCTATTCTGTATATTTATAGAATGGAGATTCACAGAATAATTTACATGATAAGGTCTTGCACTACTGGAGAAGTTATTAAAGAACCTCATAAACTTCCCCTCTGAAAGATATATGGAGCAGTCTATCTTTGATAAAGAGTTGCTGGGATTGAATTATCTGCATGCATTCTAGATCCTTGATCTTTGGACAACCTGCTAGTTGTAATGTGCAGCTAATATTTCTTCCAACTCACTCCACACTGCAAGTTGTTAAATTGGAGACATATTGCCTACTGACAGGTTTTGAATAGCTTGTAAAAATTATAGAAATCCTTGTACAAATCTTTGGGAAATTATGTCGTGGAGAAAGCAGAACTATTGACTGTGCCAGTTCTATAGATTTATGAAATAGCAGATTTGATCTTTAGATTCTTAATCAAAGCATGGTGGGGGGTGGGGGGGGGGAAAGGTGCCCTTTAATCATATGATATTTCAAATTCAGCCCTTCACAGCTACTGAAAGGGATATGATTGGTGCATATTAATTGCTTCTCTGCTAATTTCCAGACCTTGAACTCATTTGTATGATAAAATGTGTAATAATTTTAAATTTCTTTCAGATGGATTACAAAAATGTAAATGAAGAACAGCATAGGAGAAGGAATAAAAATTGCAGCTTTAGACTTCTACATTTCAAATTTATGATAATTTTTTAATGTTGGTGTTAAATACATAATCATATACATTTGGAAAGTGCTAAAATATACATCATTATGAAAAGCAATGCAAAACATGACAAATGTGTAGCATATTGTGCCTGGTTGTTTATAAAATAAGCCTGTGAAAATACTAATTGAAATCTAGCAGATGAAACAGCATGTTCTAAATTATGTTCAGTTGTTGGAAAGGGCTTGTTCTTGGAGATGATATTTGCTGGAATACTGGAGCTTTTTGATATTTCAAAATGGACCTGCTTTGATTCAGACTATGCTAGGTTTGATTAGCCATCTGCTAAGGTTGGGGGATCATATTTATAAAGTTCCTCTTGGGGGAAAGAAAAACTAAACCCAGTGACCCATAAAACCTTAGAAATGTAGAGGTGGAATAAGCCCTTGAAACCAATCCAATGCCCTGCACTAGAGAGAACTAAGGCATGGAACTGGTGGAACCTCCTTGCTTTGGTGAGTGAATGAAGTGATAACAAGGCTTTAATGTTTGTTTGTGACAGATTAGCATAGGGGAAGTCAGAGGATATGCAAAAGAAATCAGGAGGAGGCTAGCTCCTTCTTTGCTTTTGCTTGATGGAGTTCCTGAGTTAGCAGTTTAAATGGAAACATTCCTTTCCAAGATGGTTTTCCTTTCTAGTTAAAATCTTAAAGGTTGCGTTTCAACTGGCTGAAGTTGCACTTTTCTGGGCTGTGTAAGAATTAGAACTATGAAATCAGAAGCAAGCACCTCAAAGTTCAATGAGCTAAACTCACTGGAAACTACATGGGATTCTGGAGTGATGTTGATCCTAGTAAACTGGGTGCTTTGTAGGTGTATGCCTGTAGTACCAGGTTAACACAGCTGCTTGTATTTTTGGAATTCCACAAGTGGTGAGCCACCGCAGAAAAAGCCCGTTCTTGCATTGCCACCCTCCAGACCTCTCACAGGGGAGACACAGAAAAAAGGGGCCTCAGAGGATGATTGCAGGGTCTGGATCAGTTTATATGGGGAGAGGCAGTCCTTAAGGTATAGTAGCCCTAGCCATTTAAGGCTTTATAAGTCAAAACAAGTACAGTGGTACCTCAGGTTACAAACGCTTCAGGTTACAAACTCTGCTAACCCAGAAATAGTACCTCGGGTTAAGAACTTTGCTTCAGGATGAGAACAGAAATCGTGCTCCGGTGGCACGGCAGCAGCAGGAGGCCCCATTACCTCAGGTTAAGAACAGTTTCAGGTTAAGAACGGACCTCTGGAACGAATTAAGTTCTTAACCAGAGGTACCACTGTACTTTGAATTGGGCCCGAAAACTAATTGGCAGCCAGTGCAATAGGGGCAGGATGAGTGCAGCACATAGCTGTCAAGTTCTCCCTTTTAAAAAAAGGGAAATTCCCTTATGCCGAATAGGATTCCTCGCAAGAAAAGGGAAAACTTGACAGCTATGGTGTAGCATGCTCAAATCATCTTGCCCCAGTGAGCAACCTAGCTGCCAAATTCTGCCAACTTCAGCTGAAGTTTCTAAACTGTCTTGAGAGGCAACCCTCTCATATAACATGTTGCAGTAATCTAACCTAGAGGTTACCAGAGCATACCAGAGAGAAGTTGGGCTATTGCTATCCCAACTGGGGCTCAGCTGCACCACCAGCTAAAGCTGATGGAAGTTGCTCTGCTCCACTGAAGCCACCTGAGGCTTAAGTGACAGCAGTGGATGCAGAAGTACCTCCAAGCTGCGTACCTGCTCCTTCAGAGGGAGTGTAAGCCGTCAAGAGCTGTGTTTCATCAGCATCTTGCTGACAATGTATTCCAAAAGTCTGGTGACCCCACTCAGCAGTTTCATGTAGATGTTAAACAGCATGGAGGATAAAATTGAACCCTGAAGAACCCCACGTTGAAGGCTCAATGGGACCGAAGAGCACTCTCACTACATGTGGGTGTATAGAATATAGCAGAGTTAAACGATTCCTTGTTTGAGTTTACACAGCAGCAAGTGGATTGCTAACTCGTTTGAGTCCTTTTAATAAATTATGCCTTCTACCTTTCTGCCTTCTTGCCTTCCTGGTTGATAATCCCTTTTGTCCCTCTTAAAGAAAAATGCACATGAATCTGAACGATAAGAACATAAACTACTTTACTGTCAGATTCATTGAATACATACTTAGGTTACATAGCATATAAACTATATACTAGATATTAAGGTAAAGGGGCCCCTGACCATTAGGTCCAGTCGTGACCGACTCTGGGGTTGCACGCTCATCTCGCATTATTGGCCGAGGGAGCCGGCGTATAGCTTCCAGGTCATGTGGCCAGCATGACAAAGCCACTTCTGGCAAACCAGAGCAGCACATGGAAACGCCGTTTACCTTCCCGCTGTAGCGGTTCCTATTTATCTACTTGCATTTTGATGTGTTTTCGAACTGCTAGGTTGGCAGGAGCTGGGACCAAGCAACGGGAGCTCACCCCGTCACAGGGATTCGAACCGCCAACCTTCTGATCAGCAAGCCCTAGGCTCAGTGGTTTAACCACAGCGCCACATTAGTGAGTCCTAAAAAGACTCCATCAGAGCATTAACTGCTTAACACTCCTATCAGCAGCAGACCAACCAACCAACTGACAAAAACTGACTGTCACATAGAAGCAGTTAGTCCTCTCTTAGAATGTTGGATTTGACTGACATATCCCCCAGTGGGGGGCTGGCATGAGGTGAGGTGGGGCAGCCAGAAACAAAGATCTGCTTAGGGAAATCCCAGGGCTTTGTGGGAACCAGGTGTTTGTCTGATTCCAACATCTGACTACCACACACTTTAATTACTTTTGAGCCTCCTTCCTTTTTCCAGAGTGCTTTGCCCTTGGTATGCAAAACCTGTTGCTCAGTTCTTTGGATCCTGGAACATGACATGGGTGAAGAAATGTTACATATTAGAAAGGGAATTGCTCATGACTGAGTCTCAGAGTATGCCTTCAGGGAGATTTTTCAGGAGCTTTGATACATTGATTCATCATATTAGTTCCTGGTGAACCACAGAGCAACTATATCTATATACTAATCTCCCAGTTGTGACACCGACCACACAAAGAAATATCCAACTCACTGTCAGTCATAATATCTCTCTCCTTCCTTCCTTCCTTCCTTCCTTCCTTCCTTCCTTCCTTCCTTCCTTCCTTTTTTTTTTAGTTACTGCTTCTCATACTTCTTTTTAGCACTGAAGTAACCAAGCAACAGCAAGAGTCCCAGTCAGCATTTCAAGTATGCCTAGGTAAGGCTGTCATGATATTTACTACTTCTTTTTTTCCTAGATACTCAAGTTCCACCTTCTTCTCAGGTCATCACCCAGGCCAGAAGAGACTCTTCAGTTGGTTGGCTTTGATACAGAATTGTGAGGTTTGCATGAGAGGGCTGGTGGGAAGGAATGTTTGTTTTATTTTCATTTATTTTCATTCTGTTGCCCTGACAACTGTGGATGGCACCACAGAGATAAAATAAACCAGACTCGACAATGCGACAAATACAAAAACATCATTAAACTATAAACACTTATTTATTTTCACATTTATTTTTGGCCCTGTTTTACCTTGCCCTTTCTTAATTTGATGGATGCTGTACAAAATTTAAAAATAATTAAGCTGCATTTGGTGTTAAGAGATGTTTTTAAAGTGTTAGTTTTTTGTCTTTTATGCTGATTTATCTATCTTTAGTAGAAAAAAATATTTTGAGAGAGAGTGTGAGAGATAGAACAAAGACCTATTAAGTCAACTGAAACAGGATAGTTGATGCAGGAGCAGGGAACTGAGATACTGTAGCTCCCACCAGCCCTTTCCTGACCTCCATATATGAATCTAGCAATTTTGTAGAGAACCTGAAATAAAACTGCACACACACACATGCACACACCCTTGAATCCTGCAAAATGTACAGTCCCCGGTTGAATGGAGAAAGCCTGTGCTCAGATAGTTTCACATGCAAAGGTTCTGTAGGGGGGAGGGATCAATGTGCAGAGGACAGACATAAGACCCACAGTTGCTATCTCACCTTTCCCCCTGCAGTTATTCTGTATCCCTTGAGTTGCAGCAAATCCCTTGGGTTGTAGCCATGCTCAGAATAGACCCATTGAAATTAATGTATGTGCCTATTTAGGTCAATTAATTTCAGAGGGTCTACTCTCAGGGTCTTCTTAGTTGAATACAGCCCCTTGTTTTGGTCAATTGGACAGGGAGCTAGAAAAAAAAGCAACGTACACCATTTTCAATTAATAGTTCTGTGAGGGACAAGGGATATCGCGAAGTCCCTCCCATCTTGAGGTCCAGCCCATCCCCGAGCATGGGGGAAAGCAGGGAGAGTTCCGACTCAAGTGGAGAAGCAGGAAGTGGTGTCCGAGGCTCAGGCAAGGTAGCGGAGCCAGCGTCCCAGGTGGGACAGGAAGGGGAAAGCAAAGGGGGTAGACCGATCCCCCCAACTCCGGAATTGCGCAGGAAGCGTCGGGGGAAGAGGCTGGGTCTCCCCAAGTTGTTATGTTGGAGAAAGACGCGCCAAACGCCATTCGGAGGTTCTGACTCAAGCGGTTAAGATGTGTCTCTGTAAATAGCACTGCCTTTAGCACTGTAAATACGCAGCACCAAATAAAAGATAAAATGCAGAGAGGTGTGGCGTCGTTACTCTGAAGTAGCCCATCAACCCCCTGTGACAAGTTCATTTCCCCCCTTTCTATAGTTATTCTAAACCTGTGAGTTGAATTTACTCCTACTGCTAAGCAGGGGTGGACTTCTGAGCAATTTTAGATGCCGGTAAGCCACTCCACCAATTGCTATGGATAAAATATGGAGAGAATTATATTATGAAAAATATCATGAGTATCACTATTAGACAAATAGATAATACGATAGTAAAACAGCATTTTTCATCTCACCATGACTTTGGTGTTCACTGTGTACATAGATTTCAACTTGCATCAGCACTTAAGCAGCTCCATCTTGTAGGAAATACAAAATTGATATCACTGCAAAGATCTTTAACCTAGTAATGATGTCTATTATTAACAAATGTTATTTCCAAGACCAAAAAAGAAACAGAAAAAAGAAACAGTATTTCACTATATTGGTATATTCAAATCAGAATATTTCCCTATTTACAGAGGAGGAAATAAAATATTCTGAGAAAAGCAAAAAAATAAAAATAAATGGGAAGTATCTTACAGCCTCTGGAGATAATGCTTGGGTTTTATTTTTTTAGATTTAGGATACAATTCTTCCCTCATTAGGGGTTTGAGGGGATGGCATAAATTTGCTGCTCTGCCAGCAGAGACAGAAGTACATAATACAAAAGTGCTTTAATGTGGCCATGTATATATTTCCAACAAGTTACGTCAAAACCAAAGTTGTGTCATTTGGAGAGAACCCTCTTTAACACAAACAATGGGGTGGGCGGAGCTATGTTAGGACAGGTTCAGCCTGAGATTTCTGTTCAATGGCTATAAGAAGAGTCCTGGTGAATCATACCAAAGGCTTGTCTAGTTCAATATTCTGCTCTCACAGTTTCCAACCAGATGCAGAGGGGAAGCTTGCAAGCAGGGCAGGAACACAACAGCACTGCTCTATGACCCCCAGCAACCAGCATTCAAAGGCATACTGTCCCTGCAACTGAAGGTAACACAGCCGCCACGAGTTTTAGCCACTCAAAGTGCCTCACTATGAATTTGTCTAATGACCTTTAAAAGCCTTCCCAGTTGGTGGTCATCATTATATCTTCTGCTGGCGAATTTCACAGTTTAATTATGCACTGTGTGAAGAAAACTGTGCGGCGCGTGAATAACTTGTTGGAAAAAATCAAGTATCATCAGTAAGATTTCCAACAATCCGAGCAATACAGACTGTCCTTAAATTGTCATGGTCGAAAGGAGGTAATTAGACATGCTGCCAGTTAAAGTATTTGTAGGTCAAATTACCTTACAATTTCTACATAGTGCAGAAATCTGGTGAATTCATGCACCATACTTTCTAAGAGGGATGCCTGGAGTCCCTTGTGCCCTTGGCAAGGAGCTGTATCTGTGCCCCTCCCCAAACCATTTTACCGCAATAGCCACATTATAAATTATTATATTTTATGCAACCCAAATATTCAAAGCATCTGGAGTGAGGGAAATGCAAGGGGGACGGACAAAGAAATTCACATGTAACATAGTACAAGAAGGATGGGCAGTTCTCCTCCATTTGATCTCACTGCAACTGTGGCATTGGGCCACCACACACATATACGTCATACAATCCATAGTCACCAGCAGTCTATCTTCATACCACATTGCCATTTCCGCTGCTGCTCAGCTCCTAGCTCTTATATAAACTCACAACCTTACCCTGATAACTTGAGACAGATTTCTGGGTTGACCTTTCCAACCCCTTTGGGTCTGTGCCGCTGGCAGGTGCCAGTTTTGCCAGCCCTTGGGTACAGATCTGCACCTTTTTTAGGCCTTACAACAGAGGCGGATTTTGGGGAGTGCGACTGGTTTCTCTTCACTGGATGCTGACACTTGAGGGTGCTGTGGAACTTCACAACGATTAACATAGTGAATGGAGCAGAACAGAAAGCAAGAAGTCCCCTTGGGGGGTGGCACCAAATTTTAGCCTCACACAAGGCACCTCTGAAATGTTAAAGACCAACGTCCATCACTGCTTACAGAACTGGTTCCTTAAAACCCTGCCTGTGGTATGACAGCTGTGATGTTGACAGTCAAGTTAAGCACAGTCCTTTTTGTACGTTTCCTTCCACTTGTTCAATGAGCAATGCCCACTGGGCCCATCTACAATGGGAGCAACCTTGCTGGCTTTTACCCCTTGACCTCTGACTTCCAGGAGATCTTGAGCTCTCTTCATTAATCCCCTTCACAGATGGGTAGTAGCAGTGAAGAAACCTGTGCATGTAGACCTCTATGCAAGTCTACCCGCAGCTGACTGAATCACATGGATTCCCTTCCGCTTTTGCCTCTAGATGAAGAAAGGAAGAAGGCAGATAGCAATTCACTTCTGTGCAGGTTCATATTTTCACATTATGATTCACAGCCTCTATCACCTCTTATTTGAATGAAATTAATTTGCAAAAGCTGGTGATTGAATTTAGATAATTAAATCACTCAGTAATTAAATCAGCTTAATAACATTAATTATGCAAGAAGCATATCAGTTTTTATAGTTTGTAAAAAAAAAAAATCTTGAGGGTTTAATTGAAAAAAGGTGATTCAATTACACTGATACTGAATGTTTTGCTCATATTCTCAGTAATTATTCCAGCATACTGGAAGCTGCTTGGAAAATGGAGAATAAGAATTGATCCATGGAAATGTCATTTTGTTCTATTGTCCTTGTAGTTGTTGTAAAATGTTGCTGACTAACATTAATGTTGTTAGGGGTGTCCAGCGAAGATAGATAATTCATTCCTCCCTATCCTTCTGACTTAGAATAAACTCTCCTAAATCTTGCCAGCTATTACAAGAAATTCCTAAATCTGCTTGCTTAAGATAAGTATCACACATGTCATTTCTGTACTTACATTGTTCTTTTAAAATACCCCCTTTATCCCTGTTCCCTCTGGTATTGTTAATTATGTACTATAATTGTCAACTTTAATCACAACTGAAATGTTTAATCTGTGTTAATTGTATTTAATTAATTTTTGTAACTTTTTGAAAAGAAAGTGTTGCAGAAGTATGAAGTAGTTGTTGCCAAATCACATCTTTCAACCTTTCAAAAGAGCTCTTTTTTTTAAAAAAAAAAGAGTATTTGCAAGTGTATGGAATTATTAAAACCACAGGAAAATAAATATTGATATGTAGATTTAATTAACACTGTGCAAATCCAAATAAATAATGAGCATTATTTTCCAATCTCTTTATAAGCCTGGAGGAGATCCCTAGGAAAGCATATACTCTAGTTATGTTCAAAGCTAGGCAAATTAAATAGTTCAGAGGGACTAGCAGCGGGGTCTAGCTCAGTAATAATAATAATAATAATAATAATAATAATAATAATAATAATAATAATATATTATTTATACCCCGCCCATCTGGCTGGGTTTCCCCAGCTGCTCTGGGCGGCTTCCAACAGAAAAATAAAACACAGTAATCTATTAAACATTAAAAGCCTCCCTGAACAGGGCTGCCTTCAGATGTCTTCTAAAAGTCTGGTAGTTGTTTTCCTCTTTGACATCTGTTGGGAGGGCGTTCCACAGGGCAGGCGCCACCACCGAGAAGGCCCTCTGCCTAGTTCCCTGCAACTTGGCTTCTCGCAACGAGGGAACCGCCAGGAGGCCCTCAGTGCTGGACCTCAGTGTCTGGGCAGAATGATGGAGGTGGAGACGCTCCTTCAGGTATACTGGACCGAGGTAGTCTTCAGTCTTTTCAAGCCCAGACCAGCTTTTAACCCAAACATGCATTTAGAGGCCCATTTCTTAATATGTTTTTGCCATATATTCACAGCGTGGCAGTTTTGCTCGTGTGTTCCAGTAGTGGCTTCTGACCTACCATTTGAAGTCCATTTGTCTAGCTCCCATTACTACTCACCTTGCCTCTCTGCTCAGTACAAATACAAAGGATAGGAATCTCTCCTGGTTTATAGAGGACAGCCCTCTGTTTGAAGGTTCAGTCCAGGTAATGATGAAGAACCATAAGAAGGTAGAGTGAGCAAGACCCTTGAAGTTGCTCATTAGCACTTGGACAGCAGACTGAATAGACCCATAGGTCACCTCACCACAATTTTGCATTTCTATTTAAATTATGGAAATGGTTTTTTTTAATTGCCTAAACTGGACTTAATGTTTATGCACATCTATGTGCTTTCATGCATGTGTGTGGTGCATTTTTTCATTTTTGGTGGTGTGTAAGCGGCCACCCTACAAACAAACAATTTTGAGGATGTGGAATCTACACCTATGAAGGGGCTCATGAAACCTCATCTGGCATTCCTGCCACTTTCCTTAAAACAATGCAAAAAATAAATAAATCTACTGAAAGGGCGACACCCTGAAATAATGTAAATTATGGGGCTGGCCTGGTTTAGAGTTCTCAAAGGCTAACTTGTAAAGGTAAAGGGACCCCTGACCATTAGATCCAGTCGTGACCGACTCTGGGGTTGCGTGCTCATCTCACATTATTGGCCGAGGGAGCCGGCGTATAGCTTCCAGGTCATGTGGCCAGCATGACAAAGCCGCTTCTGGCAAACCAGAGCAGCACATGGAAACGCCGTTTACCTTCCCGCTGTAGCGGTTCCTATTTATCTACTTGCATTTTGACGTGCTTTTGAACTGCTAGGTTGGCAGGAGCTAGGACCAAGCAACGGGAGCTCACCCCGTCGCAGGGATTCGAACCGCCGACCTTCTGATCAGCAAGCCCTAGGCTCAGTGGTTTAACCACAGCGCCACCTGGGTCCAAAGCCTAACTTAATTGTATACATTTCAGTGAGCTCTCCCAGCTCACATTGTTTCTAGAAGTCATCTCCGGTAGTAATGCACATAGAAACAATGTATTCTAACTGTGGTCATACATGCATGAGGTAAGAAGTGGAAATAAAGCAGAAAGTATGATACCATTAAATAAATCTGTGGTGCAGCTATATTTAGAACAACGAGAGCAGCTCTTTCCACTCTCCATCTCAAATGTTATATTGTTGAGAAGGATGACAGAGTGATTGAGAGGGTGGAAGGTCTTTATGAAGAAAGGCTTAAGAAGTTGAGGCTCTTTAGAGGAAGGGAAAAGCTGACAGAGGATATATGATAGAGATTTATAAAACAATGAGTGCTGTGGACAAGGTGAATAGAGAAGAAATTATTCTGTCTGTCCAAACAGTGAAAGCGATGGGCTGCACTTTCAGGACAAACCAAAGGAAGTCCTTTTCCACTGCTCATCTAACTAACCTGTTGAATTAACAGCAACCTGTTGAATCAATAGATGCCACTGAAATTGCAGGCTCAGATCATAATGGAAGTGAGTTTTGAGTTCTCTGTCATGACCACCCCATTATGAACGTTGGTACCATCACAATGCTCCCCTCCCCCCCCCAGGTGACCTGCACTAAAAAGAAGAAGAAGAAGAAGAAGAAGAAGAAGAAGAAGAAGAAGAAGAAGAAGAAGAAGAAGAAGAAGAAGAAGAAGAAGAAGCCCCTGCTTCCAAACTTTACACCAAGATCTTGACGCAGCTTCCTTCTGGCTGTGTGTCGTCCAATGTCTGATAAAAGCTGTTGTTTTCAGAGATTGTGCAGTGGTGGTGGTGATGGGGTAATATCCATGATGGACCCAGCTGAAAACTCATGTGAGGATTGGTTAAATCCAAGAAGATGGAGATGCTGTGGGTGGGGAGATCCCTAGCTCTGTCAGATGGTGACTCCATGACTGTGGAATTCCATTTTATTGGAATTCCTACATTGTAGGCTTTTTGGAAGGCCCTGAAGACCGACTCTATCTTTTTGCATTGACCTTCAAAATGTGATGTCTTTTAGCTGAAGGAAGACTTAGTAGAATTATGTTTTGTTCTGGCTCTTCCCAAAAGTTGTAATTGTACAATGTTGTACAATTGTTCTTTTTAGCATTTTGAATGGTTACCCAGAAATATTTTACTTTTTTATTTTAATTGGAAAAATCTGATTCTTAGAAAATGTGACGATAGCTTGGTGCCAAAACTTTGCAAGGTTGTGCAGCATTATGTCAGTTAACAACAGTATACACAGTAGGTATCTCCATAGTGGGCAAGATTTGCACAAATTGTGAATTCAGTTTAATGTTAAATTTATAGTAAAGTCAGAGCTTCAGCATAAGTTTAGTTTTGGGGTGCTTTTCATAACTATGTAAGCTAGAAAGCAGAATTCCATATACTTTCTAGATGAAGGATAAGAAACCATTAGAAATGGGAACCTGAGGCTCTGCAGTGGTTGTATTCCAATTTCCAACAACCTCAACTGGCATGACCAATGGTCAAGAAAGATGGGAGTCGTAGTCTCCTGAAAGGCCACACTTCCCTATCCTGTGTTAGATGAAGCTGACTCACATATTTAAAATATATAAAAGGATGTCATATAGAGGAGGGAGAAAGGTTGTTTTCTGCTGCTCCAGAGAAGCGGACATGGAACAATGGATTCAAACTACAAGAAATAAAATTCCACCTAAACATTAGGAAGAACTTCCTGACAGTAAGAGCTGTTCGGCAGTGGAATTTGCTACCAAGGAGTGTGGTGGAGTTTCCTTCTTTGGAGGTTTTTAAGCAGAGGCTTGACAGGCATATGTCAAGAATGCTTTGGTGGTGTTTCCTGCTTGGCGGAAGGTTGGACTGGATGGCCCTTGTGGTCTCTTCCAACTCTATGATTCTATGATTTAAGTTCAAATAAACATATTTGCTGGGATAGCTCTGTTGGTAGAGCATGAGATTCTTGATCTCAGGGTTGTGGGTTGTGAGCCCCACCTTGGGCAAATTATTCCTGCATTGCAGGGGATTGGAGTGGGAAACCCTCACTCTACACTTTGATGATTCTATGTTTGATTGATTAGGTAACTTGACACTTATTCCTAATTGGTATTCACATTGAGGCTGTGATCCAGACCTTACCTCTCTTTATACATACCAGGAAAGGAGTGTGTGCATGTAAAGGATGAAATGCCAAGCCAAAAAGCCAAAAAAAATGCCACTGCTTTCCCACCATCGGTCGGCATTGGGGCTTATGCTCCCACAGCCCCTTTCTGCTAATGATCTACACACCTGCCTTAGGCAGTTCCTTAGCTAGCTGGTGATTCCTTTTCCTGGGAAGGCTTTCCTTTCCAGGCTTCCCCCATGACACACCAGACACTTCTGTCTTCCTGGCTTCCACCACTGCCTTCAATGCAGAAAGAAGGGGGACTTGGAGTATGCCTAAATGTTTTTATGGCTAATATCCTGGGAAATGAGGGGATGGGCATTCTGGGTAAGAGGACTCACTCAGCAGTAGCTTAAAATTTCCTGTGGTTTTACATGCAAACTGTCAGCTCTTCAACTGAGCTACATTCCCTCCTCTATGATGATTCTCCCTGCCATTCTCAAGCAGTTTAGGCAATTGGCATTAGATTTTCCCCTTGCCCTCCTTCATTATTCAGAGACCTTTTTTATAGTCCATTTTGTTTTCCAAATTATTCGAACAAAATCACATTATAAATAAAATAAATGTTTCCAATCATTCTTTTGGCAATTGCCTGTGCTTGTTATTCAGCACTGAGCTTAGTAGGGAATATCAAATCTCCTCAAGGAGGTTTAAGTGAATTTTGATTAAATAGAAGAACCAAACAAAGTCTAATTACAGACAGCTTTTATAAAAAAAAGTTGTAGTATCATCCAAGAATCCAAAGCTTGCTTCATTTAATTGCCTTTAAATTATTTGTGCTATCCTATTGCTATAGGGATTTATATGCCTGGCTCTAAATTAAAAAGTAATTAAAACAGTTATCTAGTAGCAGCATGTCACATTGTATTGCAGAGAATGCAGAGAATGCAAAATAAAATAAATAGGGCACAATTCCAAAGAAAGAGGATACAGAGAGAAAGATTTCAGTATTTTTCTACGAATGGAATCTGAAGATTTTGAGAATTGACTCTAAACCCAGGAAGTTGAAGCCCTTCTCTACATATAGATTCTCAGCTTGCAGAGGGAGTGGACCACATCTGCTACTCCTAGTGCCCTTATTGCATGTCCTACCAGCCCTATCCCCTTGACATTTGTGTGTTGTGCATTTAAGGTTCAGGACACTTGCATGATCAGGCATCCAAATCTGACATCATTTAGGCTATCAGATGTGGAATTGGTAAAATGCAACAGAACTATATGCATGTAATAATAATAATAATAATAATAATAATAATAATAATAATAATAATTTATTTGTATCCCGCCCTCCCCAGCCAAAAACCGGGCTCAGAGCGGCTAAAAACAAGTAAAAATATCACAGTGTACATAAAATCACACAGTCAATTAATTAAAATACATTCTAAAATCAATTCAGAATCAAATGAATGGCAGAATCAAATGAATGGGGGGGGGGGTCTGACTGTGCCGTGGCCAAAGGCCTGATGGAACAGCTCCGTCTTGCAGGCCCTGCAGAAAGTTGTCAAGTCCCTCAGGGCTCTAGTCTCTTGTGACAGAGCGTTCCACCATATTGGGGCCACGGCCGAAAAAGACCTGTCTCTGGTTGAGGCCAGCCTAACCTCCCTGTGGCCTGGGATCTCCAAGATGTTTTTATTTGAAGACCGTAAGGTACTCCGTGGGACATACCAGGAGAGGCAGTCCCGTAGGCACATATACATAGTAAGGATGCCAAGTATGTTTGGGTATATGTGCATATTATGCAAACACTTGAGCTCCTCTATGTGTTGTGTTGTCCACACAGGCTGTGCATATGGGAAGCTCCTCAAGATTCAGTGTAGGTAAGGGATGCTTTTTTAAAAAATATTGAATTTATATACCGCCCTATACCCGGGGGTCTCAGGGCGGTTCAAAGAATAAAATCAAGATATAAAACCACAAAAGACATAATAAAAACAAAAACAACCACCCAATAGCCCCCCCAACAAAACCAGCACTTTGAATTGGGCCCAGAAACTAATTGGTAGCCAGTGCTGTTGAACCAGGATCGGTGGAATATGCCCCATAAGAATATGCTTATGGGGCAGCATATGCAACCTCCATAAATGCACTGAACACCTGGCCAGGTCTTTTGTACTTGACTATTGTATACTCAAGGTTTGCTCGAAAATAAGTGGGTGAAACTATGGTGGTTGAGCTCAGAAAGGTCCATCGCTCAGTGGTAAAGGTAAAGGTAAAGGGACCCCTGGCCATTAGGTCCAGTCGTGACCGACTCTGGAGTTGCGGCGCTCATCTCGCTCAATTGGCTGAGGGAGCCGGTGTACAGCTTCCAGGTCATGTGGCCAGCATGACAAAGCCGCTTCTGGCGAACCAGAGCAGCACACGGAAACGCCATTTACCTTCCTGCTTGGAGCGGTGCCTATTTATCTACTTGCACTTTGACGTGCTTTTGAACTGCTTGGTTGGCATGAGCTGGGACTGAGCAATGGGAGCTCACCCCGTCGTGGGGATTTAAACCGCCAACCTTCTGATCAGCAGGCCCTAGGCTCTGTGGTTTAACCCACAGCGCTACCTGCATTAACATTAATTGCATGCAAAAGACCTGAAGCTCAATTCTCAGCATCTCCAGGTTGGGCTGGGAGAAGCTCCTGTTGAAAACTGAAGCTCTGGAGAGCTGCTGCCAGTAGATATAGCCCAGGCATAGGCAAACTCAGCCCTCCAGATGTTTTGGGACTACAACTCCCATGATCCCTAGCTAACAGGACCAGTGGTCAGGGATGATGGGAACTGTAGTCCCAAAACATCTGGAGGGCCGAGTTTGCTATGCATGATATAGTCAGTACTGAACTAGGCAGACCAGTGGCCTAGCTTCAAAAAACACAACTTTCTGTGTCTGGCCAAAGTTTATTGAAATCTTCCATAGGACTTTTAACTGCAGCAGTTTCTACTGTAATGAAGCAGCAGAGCTAACACAAGTTAGGTTTTGCTTTTGCATCAAATTTTGATCGTCTGGTAACTTCAGATTCCCTCGAAATTAAGATTTAGTGGATTGAAATATGCCTGGTTACCCTTGAACTAGTCTATAGTGTGACAGTAAAATGATCTTTTTATAGATCTGTAGTTCTCATATTATAATTCCAGTGATATGAAAAAGGAACACATTTGCTAATGTGACCTTGCCTTTGTTAGCTGTAAAACAATTATATCAAAGCTGGCCAGTTTTGTGGGAACAATAAAGTAAAATAATTGCACGCAAAGGCAATTCAATTATTTAATGTTTAGACTCTTACCCTTTATTAAGGAAAAGGTCATTAGTACACCACATTCAGATCGTAGTTAAGCACATTTTTATGCATAGGTTCCACTTGGATGGAGAACAGACAGCAGTGCTCAGACTCATGACAGAGCCTCTCCTTAAAAGGATCCTTAGCTTCTTTCTGTCTCTTTTAACAGTTAGGTGGCAGGCAAAAATTCAGCAGGTAATGATCCCTGGCCATAGTGGCCAGAAAGAGTCCACCGGCTGGATTTCTACCTGCTAAGTACAACTTAGAGAGGCCCAGAGGCCCAGCCCAAAAAAGCAAAAAGGAGATCCTGAAAAACAGCAAGTACCGTAAAATGAGCAAAAACCCCAATCAGCTGTGAGTATCATCATCTCACATCCTTGGGGTAGTTTCCCAGGGAACTCTTTCAATGGATGCTACTGGTCCTTGGCTTTGGCATTCAATTGTGACAATGCAAAATTAGTTAGACTAAGAAAAGTGATAATAAACAAGCAGGGGCTGGATACTACTTTCCTTCTTCTTGCACTAGCTGTTTAGAAGATCACACTTTTTTTGCATATCTACGTTAAAACCCAAGGCTGTGTTTCAGCTGGCTAAAGGTCTTTTGATACAGCTCAGTGTGAACCATGCAATCAGAAATAAGCACCACTGATTTCAACGGCGCTTAGTCCACTGTCGGATTTATTTAGGGCAGTGCGGGCAGTTCCCTCACATAGGGTGCTGAGCCGAGGGGGACACAAAACAACAACAATGTATATTTATATGGGTACCTACTGAGAACACTAACAAAAAAGCAACTGTACCAAAAGGAATTATTGTGAAAATAATATTTCGCTTGAGGGAACCAAATTTTGTCCTCGCTCAGGGTGCCATATTACCAAAGTCAGTCCCTGCTTACCTATGGGAAAATATGCAGAGGAATGCAGTCAGGATACTCTTAATAAATGTGGTATTATGCTATGTTGCTATGTACTGCTGGTGTATCTGTGCCATGTATTTCGAGAGCATGGCAATAGGCTTTCCTTAGAGGTGTGGCTTCACAAACTCCTGCACTCAAAGTTACACCACTGTACACTACTGATTGTAATAGCTACAATAGTCAAAGACTGGCAAACAGCAGATTAACAACAGGGGCTGGTGGATAGGAACAAGGTGCTACGCTTGTAGAAGTGGACTTGGAAGCCTTGCTGAAGAACTTTAAAGCCTTCTAGAGTTGGAAGGAACACCAAGGATCATCTAGTCTGCAATGCAACAATCACAGCTAAATCACAGGCCCTTCAAGATAGATCTTCAAACATCAATAAATCTTTTACAAGATGCTTTTTAAACTAATTAATCACTTTTCCATTTGACTTTGATTGATGGATAAGAAACTTGGGGCAGGGAGGATGAGAAGCTCTCTGCAAGATTTCATTTTCTGATGCACTGCTTTTGTTGCAACTATTGAGCTGGAATTGTTGCAGTGGCATTTATTGCCTCACTGAACAGTGCATGGTAGACTGTACCGGGGGGGGGGGGGGAGTAACAGAATCACTGAGTTAGAAAACACTTTTAACCTTGCACAGATTCAGTACTTATGCTGAACAGGATTCCTGCTGGCAAGATTGGCCATCTTCGAGCCCATAGATATTTCCTATAATTTTCAGGTAGGGACAGGACAAACCTTTGACTGAGTGCATCCAAAACCACCATGAATCTTTATGCAATATGGCTTTGTCTCATTATCTTGGGCTTTCTGAAAGAAGCAATAACGTAATATTTCTTTAAAAAACTTGGTCATCCCCAAGAGGCATGTTTCATTCTTGGTCCCTTGAACACTAGACTTCAGTGTCATATCACAAGCTGCTTTGGATTCTGCATAGTAATTTGTTAGTGGATGCTGCATTCCTAAGTTTGGGAGAAAGATCTCCAGAACACAACGGGACTTCACAGAGAACTTCTGCAATGGGGTGTCTCTATGGGTGAGTGTGGTAAATAAATAAACAATATTACTTATTTACTTATTTACACTGATTTATTTTTATTAATAGGGACCCAGGTGGCGCTGTGGTTAAACCACTGAGCCTAGGGCTTGCTGATCAGAAGGTTGGCGGTTCGAATCCCTGTGACAGGGTGAGCTCCTGTTGCTTGGTCCCAGCTCCTGCCAACCTAGCAGTTCGAAAGCACGTCAAAATGCAAGTAGATAAATAGGAACCGCTACAGCGGGAAGGTAAACGGCGTTTCCATGTGCTGCTCTGGTTTGCCAGAAGCGGCTTTGTCATGCTGGCCACATGACCTGGAAGCTATACGCCGGCTCCCTCGGCCAAAAATGCGAGATGAGCAACCCCAGAGTCGGTCACGACTGGACCTAATGGTCAGGGGTCCTTTACCTATTTTTATTAATATAATAAAAACCTTTTTTTCAGTCCTGTCAGGGAACCCCTCTTCTGTAAACAATAGATAGCATTAATAATCTCCTTCAGACTGGCATCTCACTCCAGATTCCCATTCAAGCTATTGAATTCTAATAGATTAGTGAATATTGCTTTATTTGATGTAAACTGTTTATTTTAAAGTCACTGTGACTTTTTATATAGGATCTGATTGTTACTATTAATGTTTGAAGTTTTATTATTATTATTATTATTATTATTATTATTATTATTATTATTATGTGTGTTGGAAGCTGCCTAGAGTGACAGGGGCAATCCAGCCAGATGGGCAGGGTATAAGTAAAAAGTTGTTGCTGTTGTTGTTATAAATGCAACAAAGAGTGCATCCCCAAAGAGCCAATCCCTGTTTATGTCACCTGTGCAAGGGCCGCCCCATTGTTGGGCACCCTGTGCCTCCCAGTAGCACCTCCTTTTATCCCTGACCAAAATGCCAGCCAGAGACCTCCCAAGGAAGCACCCAGAGCTGGTTCGGGTGTTTCTGGTTTGGAAAACAAAAGGTTTGTGTCCACAGTCCACCCCCTTCACCTGAACTCTTGAGCAGCTGGGAAGGGTTCCGCGTAAAGTTTTGCTAGGCCTCAGCAGGGCAGATGTTCCAAGAGCATGAGGGGAAAGGCAAGAAAATTGCCTGCCATCCCAGCTCCAACATTACAGCTTCTGCTGGACACCATTGAAGCTGCTGCTGCTCTTTGGTTGGTTGGTTCACTTTCTTTGTCCTTGTCATTGAGATTTTTCCAAGAAAGAAGATGAAATAACATTAAACATTAAAAGCTTACTCCTCCCACAAAAAAATAATAACCTCGTGAAATAACCGCCATGTTTCACGACTTCTGTGTGTTGTTGTAGAAGTAAGTAAGCAAAAGCATTTGCTGGCAGACTGTACATGCCACTAAAGCAAAGCCAGTTGTCGATTGTGGTTTTTTTTTAAAAAAATGTATTATAACGATAACAAATAAATTGCAGTACCTGAGAATAATATTGCATTCCAAGTCACTTATCATTTTTGATGCTTCACTGGTTCAAAATTGGGATTTTGTTTGTTCTACGTGACATTTGATGCAGCTTTTTGTTTACAGTCATACCTCGGTTTAAGTACGGTTTGAGTATTTTCAGATTAAGTACTCCGCAGACCCGTCTGGAATGGATTAATCCACTTTCCACTACTTTCAATGGGAAAGTTCGCTTCAGGTTAAGTACGCTTCAGGTTAAGTACAGACTTCCGGAACCAATTACACTCATACCTCGGGTTAAGTACGCTTCAGGTTGAGTACTCCGCGGACCCATCTGGAACGGATTAATCCACTTTCCATACTTTCAATGGGAAAGTTCACTTCAGGTTAAGTACACTTCAGTTTAAGTACTCTGCGGACCGTCTGGAACGGATTAATCCACTTTCCATTACTTTCAATGGGAAAGTTCGCTTCAGGTTCAGTACAGACTTCCGGAACCAATTGTGTTTGTAAACCAAGGTACCACTGTACTTGTTAGTTTGCCCTGGTTCCAGGACTTCTAACAACTTATTCTATGGCTCACTGCATTGTTTAGGTGTGTACTGGCAAGACCTTATTACCTCATGGCAAACAGATCAAAATACAACTGCCTGTCAAGTGAAGTTTAAATGGGCTGGCTCATGGTCAACTGGCCCACACACTAATTTCAAAGTTTTAAATTACTAATTTACATTTATATTAGATTTAATTATATCTCTCTATCATGTGAAATTTCCTAGCTTCATATTCCCCTCTTTAAAATGATGATGAGTGAAAGGGAATTTGTGTTTGATACAGTAGATTAATCCAATAAAGCCTACTTAATATGAAATTCTGGCTTTCTAGTTACTCATGTGGACTAATTAAATCCACCTTTATAAAAATGTAATAATGCCTTAAAGCATAGCCAGATTTCTCATTGTTTAATTCTGACATTACCCTGGTGGCATGGCAGTGGAACATGGCATCCCTCCCCCAAATGAACCAATATAGGACATAAGACAATTAACTTGCCTTTATTAAATTGCTTTAGTTACCGCTATGGCTATGATAATATACTATGAATGATATTATGTTATAGCAATTGACCAGCAATATCACATTTGAAAATCATAACACCGGTTAACTGCAGAAACACTTGAGTTTCTAGCTGTTATTTTGTCCTGGAAATGGGGTGGAGGTGGCTTTCACCCCCTAACTCTCAGCTATGGGAAATTACCTCTTTTAGATGTTTATATTCAGACATCTTCCTTAGATTGCAAATATACAAAAACTGCGAACTCGTATCCCTGCAGTCAGAAGATGTGCCCAGAAAGAAAAACAATGTAGGAAAGAGGATGAAATAATATAACTGAACTATGCACAAGCAAAGAAAGGTGCTGAAAATACCAAATAGTTATAGTTTATGCCAAATATTTGCATAATAAAATTATACCGCAGCCATTATATCATTCTAGGAACAATCTATATAACCTTAATCATTGCACTAGCATTACTGGCCAGGGCTGATGAGAGTTGTAGTCCAAAATATTTGGAGGGCAAAAGGTTGGAGAAGGCTGCCATGTTGGCTTTGCCCTACTGTAGTTCAAATAAAAGCCAATAGGATTTCAGTCACAGAATCATAGAGCTGGAGGGTTTCCAGCTTGCCTTTGCACTGCTTTAAGGGCATTTTCTATTTTATTGCATACACATTGCTGTGCATCACCCAGATATTTTACATTATGGAGGTAAAGTTGCGAACGGGATTGCGAACGGTTGCGAACGGGATCCATTCCAGAGGCCCATTCGCAACCTGAAAAGGCCGCATCCTGAAGCACCATGTCTGCACAGGCACATGACGTAATTTGGCAATTCTGCGCATGCGCAAAGCATGATTTAGCGCTTCTGCACATGCATGCGCGCTGAACCCATAAGTAACCCATTCCGGGACTTCCGGGTTTGGCGCCTCCGTATCCCGAAAAGACGCATTCTGAAGCGGATGTAACATGAGGTATGACTGTATATAATTTTAAAAAAAATGAATAAAAATATAGAAATCCAGAGCTAGAACATCTTCAACAGGTAACTGTCCAACCCCTGTCTGAAGATGTCTGGTGAGGGACACTCCATCCTAGCCACACAGCTGGGTATAATTCAGTGAGACACAGCAGGAGTGAGGGCCACCTTTTTGCCCCTGAAGGCCTTGGTCTTCCAGCGCTGGGTGAGAGTCACATGCCAGTGGCAGAGCTGATGTTGGTGGCGGGCATGGCCATGAAGACACACTCAGTTGACACTCACATATTCAGTTTTCCTTCTTAGTTTGCCCCCCAAGTGATTCCCAGCATTAACATCTCCCCCAGCGTTAGCTTTCCCCACCCCAGGGGTCCTGATCATACTAAGACCGTGGTTCCAAAACTGCTGTTAGCAACTCAGAGGCAGCAATTTCAGCTGTATCAGTTAAAAGCTTTCCTACCATAGTGATTATTATGTAGCCCAACTCATCATCTTGGTAATAGCAGAAGAGGCACAACCATCTTGCCTGACTGCTAGTTGAGAGCTGATCAGCTGGATGGAGGGGAAAGTGAGCGGGCTCCTCAGGGGTCAACACAGGGAGTGGCCAATGGCTTCTTGTGACCCCTGGGCCACAGGTTTCCTTCTGGTGATGCCAAAGGGCTACATTTGGGTTTCAGGTTGTATTGGCACAGCAGTTTATTTCACTTCTTTGATGTTTCTCTCAACTTTTAGTCCCTGCATTATATTTGAGCTTTCGCACAACTTCCAGAAAACAAATGGGATATAGCTCAATTTAGTGTTCAGTTCCATGTTATTTGATTAAAAAAAATAATAATGTTGGCAGTCCCCTTAACCCAGAAAATCACAGAAGTAAAGTGATTAGATTTGGGGCACATAGTGTTCCCCCACTGTTTTCATGGAGAAATCACGGGGGGACAGAAACACACATGCAAAAAGGGTGGAGGAACAGAGGCATTATCACCGGTGTGATAGAAAATTATACTCTTCAAAAAGCCACAGTTCCACAACACGATGGGCACTGTAGTGTGAAAACGGGAAGTGCTAGCATCAGGGAAACTAATGCAATATTCCCCTCAGTATCAAACTACTCCTGCCATTAAGACATTTCTCTTCCTGTTCAACAGGACTCTATCGACCTGCAATTTAAGCCCATTACACCTTGGCCTTGCCCTTTGGGCAGCACAGAACAAGAGCTCGCCCTTTTCTCTGTGACAGCCTTTCTGCACAACAGCCATCAACAATTTAATCAATATATTTGTTTAATGTTAGGAAGAAAAGTAACTTGTCACCAACACATTTGAAAATATTAAGAGCTATGAAGAAGGGGCCGTGTGCTACAGGTTTGTGAGAAATAACTGTTCAGACCGTTGAGCTGAAAAATTCCATTTAGGACACCGCATAGCCTTCTTTCTTCCCTAATTATAATTCTCTGTAGGTATGAGTTCTAATAGATTCAAGCATTCAAGTCTTTCTCCATTCAGCTACAGGCAATGTATAACAGCAAGAATGATCCCCCCCCTTAAATATATTCTGTAGACAAAGTTGACATAATAGGCTACATAAATGGAATTGATTTTTTTAAAAAAATATTTCAGTCTCCAAGAGCGTGAGACCCATTTAATTGTTTTACTTGTTGAAAGGGGCAAAAGTCCTAGCTATTAAAGTGGTCACATGAGAACTGGATCTGATATAAAATCAAATAGTCTAGTGTGTTATTAGTACATTGATTTTTCTACCAGTGCACAGGTAATATAAAGCTTCGTGCTCAATATTAAAATTATAAGGAAGAATATAGTATCATCTGGTAGCTGAGTAATGTTCGCTCTACTTAATAAAGCCATCAGACAATAGCATAATGGGGGGGGGGCAGCCCAGGAATGCTATAGCTTATGCCTCAATGTGAAAACTAACATAAGAGCAAATGTTAAGATAAATGCAGTGTCTGTGCATTTCTGGGTCATGTTCTATAAGACAATCCAGAAGACTTGCTGGCACAAGCTTGCAGCACTTTTGCAGTTTTCAGGTAGGATTCCGTCACATAACCCCAAATCCAGGTGGTGCAATTAAAGATGGAGCTCTTGCCCAACAAACCCACTTCTCCTCAGATCAGACTTTATGCCATAAGGAAAGAGATGGGGAAGCACACTAAAAGTGTCGGGCACCATTCACTTGATTCAACATCATTCAATCTCACTGCGAACAAATCAGAATGGATGCTCAACAAATATCCAGTTTTCTAACCTCCACGCAAACAAGTCTGGGAAAATATTCAATCATCAGGTTGCCTGGAGGCGATATTACTGTCTTCATCTTGCTTTTGTCCTTATGGTCCCCACATAGGGAACAACATGAGAACGGAAGAAGAGTCTTCTAGATCAGGCCAGTGGCCCCTCTAAGTCCAGCTGTGTGGCAAACTGGCAAGGTGGACCTGAGTACAAGAGAAATCTCTCCTCCTGCAGTTGCCAACAAATGGTACTCAAAAGCATTCCAGCTGTGGAAGCAGAGCACAGCCATCATGACTGGTGGCCATTAATACCATGAATTTGTCCAATCCCTTTTACATGATGGTCATCACTGCCTCCTGGGGGAGTAAGTTCCATAGCTGAATTGCATGCTATGTGAAGAAGTCTTTTCTTTTTTCCGTCATCTTCCAGCATTCAGCTTCATTGACTGTCCATGAGTTCTATGAGAGAGGGAGAAAACTTTTCTCTAACCATTTTCTCCAAGTCATATAACATGTTGTACACTTCTATCATGTCGCCTCTTACTCGCCTTTTCTCTATAGTGCAAAGCCCCCAATGCGGCAACCTGTCTTCTTTGGGGAGTTGATCTATTCCCTTGATCATTTTGGTTGCCCTTTTGTGAACTTTTCCAAGTCTACAATATCCTTTTGAGTTGAGGCCTGAGGCTGTTCTCTAGCTGCCTTAAAGGAGGCAGTAATATGGCCACTCCTGAAGAACTGTTTTATTGTATACATATGTGCTGCTCTGGTTTGCCAGAAGCGGCTTTGTCATGCTGGCCACATGACCTGGAAGCTATACGCCGGCTCCCTCGGCCAATAATGCGAGATGAGCGCGCAACCCCAGAGTCGGTCTCGACTGGACCTAATGGTCAGGGGTCCCCTTTTTAATGAAATATACATAGTGTTTGTGTAGTTGTCATAACAGAAAGTCTATCTTAGAAATATCTCTCAGTTTCCCAAAGCAGTTCTAGACCTCTTCCAAGTCTTCTTTATGATGGCGTCTCAGCTGAACCTTCTTATCTTGGACATAAACATTGTAAGTGCTTGAAGCTAGGAAGCTTATTATCTTGACACTGTAGGGAAGACAAAAAATTAAGCCCGTACAAATTGGCTTTAAACTACTTACAGCCTGAACCATGAAATATGGTTAAAAAGCACACTAACTAACCATCCTGTTCAACGTGAAACTAGAACACTCAGTGCCCTCCGGTCTCTATTTCTGTACACATACTAGTTTCTGAAAACATGGATGAGTTTAAATATGCCCCTTGAGGAAGCCATGGGAGGAAAACCTGTGAAGTTATCATGCTTTGAGGGATCTCTTTGTGAATTTATAGGAAATTATACATTAGATGTGGTTCAAACTCTCTCCCCTATTTGATGAAGCACGTGGTTACTTTTAGATTTGCCTAGAGTAGTTATCAATACTTTGTGGTAAGAATATATGCAATGTAGACAAAACTCAGCTCGATGGGCCAAGTGGTATGACTCAGTATAAGACAGCATCTTATGTTCCTCAATTGCCCATAGAAAGCTTTCATCCTTACAGTTTGTACACCCAGAGGTTTTATTCAGAAGATATGCTGAATATATGTAGGGAGCATGTTTCATCTAGAGTACGTCTGCAAAATGCTATGAAGCTGATCATGTTTCAGAATTGCCCCCCTGATTGTGACTGTTACCCTGTAGGTGGCCTTGTTGATCTGTGGAACAGAGCTTGCAGGGAGCTCTATAAATGCAATAAAAAATATAAAATGTCAGTCACTCAGCATGTACATTGGAGATAATTAATGAAGTGTTTACAAAAACAGCGCTCTAAGTATAGAGATAACATCAGATCTTGCTGTAACTGCACATTTAGGTCTTATCTTTGCTGTCTTTTGGCTGTGGTGTATCTATATATATTTGTTATGGCACTCTAAAATTAATCCCGGACACATAATTTTAAAGGAGATGGGACTTCTAAGAAAGGGATTATAGGTAATTAGAGATATAACGTTTTACAAGATCTCCGAATCCTAACTAAAGCTTTCTTGGCTAACTTCCTTAATGTTATGCTATATTATTTATTTCTCTCCCGTTTACAGCTAATTAATGGCTTATTCATCTGAGATTTGTTTAACCTCGACCCCAATTAATGTTCATGTTTTCATTCAAAAGCATTGCTATTTATTTGGCCCTGGCTTTCAAGTAGTTGAGCCTTCCTGCTCCCTTTGAAGCACAGTCTTTCCATTTAAACAACAGATTAAGTTTCATTAAAATTGCCATAAATATTGCAGCCATCTCCATGGCACCAAAGCATTTGGTTATGCTCGCTGAGGTCTGAAATAATATGTCAACTCACACTGTAAACTGTTGAATAAAAATGCATTACACCAAGGGTTGCTATCTCAGGAAAATGGATGGGCATTGCAAACAGGAATGTCTGTAGCCTTCTTATCTTTTTGCAGCTGCTCTACTCTACTCTTCTCCATTTGATTTGATATATATATATATATATATATATATATATATATATATATATATATATATAGCAGTTTTATAGTACAATTTCAGACTGGATAATTTACTAAGCAGCATTTGCTGCACCTAATTAAGAGGACATCAGAATGCTCCACAAATCTGGGAGGGGGGGAATGCTACACAAATCAATTGCTTTATTAGTCTACTAAAACTAATTAGAAAATGATAAATAACACCAATTTCACTGAATAATAAATGCCTTACATTGGTCAATAGAGAGAGTATTAAAACTTTAAATATGAAACTGCTATTGACATCTCTGCATTAACTTATTATGGAACAAGCAACAAGATAGCGGCTCATTAGAAAGGCAGTTAACTTGGAAAAAAAAATCTTGCAGGAGGAGGGAAAAATCTATGGTTGGAATATAATTGTGCCCATCTGTTTGCAGAGGGGCACTTGATCTAATGCAGGGCTTTGCTAACAGAAGACACGAAGAGAAGGTTCCTGCCTCTTCCCCCTGCAGTCCCCCCTCAAAAAAAGGCGACATGGGGGCTTTGAGGACATTAAGTGAAAAGCCCATCTCCTCCTCTCAAAGACTCTTCTATAAATGGAACTGCATACAGAAATTGAGGGCAACCATATGGCATGGCATTGGACTCACAATGTACTATCAGTGTTTTACATCACTTCTGCACAAATCGAAATAATAATAATTAGCATTATTTGTCATTAATTGACAATGTTATTATTATTTATCAACCGTATATTCTGCCCAAAGGAATCTGGGGCAGCAAACACACACAAAAATGAAAACAATAGAATTTTTTTTTTTAAAAAAACCCATTTATAGACAATTAAAACACCTAAAACAATTAAAATATCTAAAAGTATTTTAAAACAAAAACATAAGTTTGCCAGGAAGAATATCTTCCAGCTATCAAATGCAATTTTCAAAACCAAAAAACCTCACCCCACTCTGCAAGCACTGTAGAAGCCCTATGCCACACTGAAACCCACCCCACACTGAATCCTCTCTGCCCCAATGGCATTTTGCCCACCCCACACTGAAATTCATTCTACACACTCCACCCCACAATTGCAACCCCACCACAGAACTCCATAAACACCCCACCCCACAGTGAAACCCCAGAGCAGACACACACTGTGCCTCGCACCTATTCCCCCCAACATTCACCTGACTCCACACCAAAACACATGCAAAACTCGCATCACACTGAGACCCACCCCCATGGAATCAACTGACGGGAGGATTCATCTAGCAATATAATAAGGAAAGCAGATGATTCATTCAGGACACCTGGAGGCATCTTTGCTTGTCCCAAGAGCTCAAGACCTTTGAGCCTGAAGAGCCAAAAGAAAGTTTGGAAGCATGAAGGATAACTGTAAGCAAGCACAATTTGTGGCACATTGCTGCGTCTCAGGTTCCGGTTTCTCAGCTTTGTGGAGCCTGCGCCAACATGAGATAGCCCTAAGCCTGATCTAAAACTGACAGGATTTTTAAAATCATTGAATAAATAAGCAAGGCCCTCACATCCAAAAATGCCAGCCGGACTGGCATCCGTATTTGCAAAAAAAGATCAAGGCTTCAGCTTGGTACGGGAGTCGGAAAGGACTCTTAATTTCTGCAGTTAGCTTCAGGGCCACTGAGCAATCTCCCCTGCTTTCATTCACTGCTTTATGACAAGCTGCCTCCTCTAATCTGCCTCAACCTGTACATTAATTAACTTAAAGTCACTGTGACAAGCTTGTCATTTCAGATTTTCGGGGAGCAGGGAGGGAGGTTCCCAGAGATGTGTGTGTGTGTGTGTGTGTGTGTGTGTGTGTGTGTGTAACTATATATAATCTCTCCACAGTTTTAAACCAATAATCTGCAACAAATCTATATGTCATCTATAATGAAAGAAAGGAACAAGCTGGAGAGCGGGTTGTCACAGAGCATGGTGACAGGCCCCAAACTTTTCCAACCTTCAGGCTTCTTCTGTTTAGTAAATGAACCGCCTTGAGATTTTTGATGCAGGGCAGGATATAAATCGAGTAAATTAATAAATAATAATAATAATAATAATAATAATAATAATAATAATAATAATAAGTCAATAGGAAATTAAGTGTTCCCCCCAAAGCAATCAACAAGGATCTGCATGTTTCACCCTTCAAATAATTCCCATGCAACAAATGATCCCCACCAGCAGCTGTAATGTTGATTTAGGAATCGGGTCATTAGACTTTTAAACACATTTGGAACTCCCTCCCCTTGAACATTAGATAGGCAACACCTCTGTTTTCCCCTTCAGCACCTGCTGAAGATTTTCCTCTTCCAATGCAACTTTTCAACTGATATCGTTTCCAGTCTGCATCAGTATTGGAACTGTTTTAAATCTGCTTTTAAGATGTTTTAATTGTTTTATCACTAGTTGTTCACCGTCTTGGGGGGGGGGGTTGGAAGGAAGAATATGAATTTAATAAATAAAAGAATAAACTCCCCAGATTCTCAAACTCTGTGAAAAAACATAAGATTGAGTTTATTAATGTATTTTCATTAATTGCATTTATATCCCACTTCGTCTACAAGATCATCAAGGTGATCACAATGACCCAGTGAAGTTGGCTAGGCTGAGAAGCAGTGACCGGTCATCCAACGAGCTTCATGGCCCAGTGAAGGTTTGATCCGTTGTCTCCCAGATCCTAGATAAACACTCTAACCACTGCACCACACTAACTCTCAATTTACTTGGTGGTTTGGCTTCTTGGAAGTGTATTTATGGACATGGCATATTATTGTTGCACTAGAAATGCTATGAGGTGAAAGCTTTCTTCATAAGGAGACACATTTATAGCTGAAAATAGATTACTTCAGTGCTTTCTATTTGTCCCTGGAGTGGAGACTGGGGGCACTGGAGTTTGGAGAGAGGGATGCAACACCTTTCAATCATTGCTTTTACTTTGCCAAATAATTTTAAGGAAATAATTACAAATGACTACCTTTTTATGGTACTGATTTCATATCATTATATGTGCTCCAAAGAAAATGTGATGCGGCTCCCAACTGATAAATCAGTAACGAATTCAGAAATATCCTGATAAATCGACCCAGTCAGTTTCATGGCAGCAGCCGGGCTACTTATTCAAACACTGATATCAATCTGAAAGCCTCTATAAAGAGCAGGATAAGGCTGGCAAATATCTCTCTGTTCAGTAGTCTTTGGGTGAAGGTATTCAAGATTATTTCCGGAAAGCACAGTGCACAGATTTATTGCTGATTATTTACGTAGTACTTGAAAGCAGACATGAGCATATTCAACCTACATTATAGCCACTGCACGGGATTCCTGTTCACTTACAATCACAGTTCAAGGTGTTGAATTTTTAACTGATTTTAAATCCCTGTATGGCTAAGGAATGTCATTTTCAGTTCCTATACCACTCTGCCAAAGTTATTGAAACGACTAGGGCAGGGGTCAGCAAACGTTTTCTGCAGGGAACCAGTCCACTGTCCTTCAGACCTTGTGCGGGGCTGGACTATATTTTGAAAAGAAAAGAAAAAACCCTCCCCACCGACTCTCCCCTCCCTTTTTCACGGCACCGGGTGAGCCCCAGTGGCTGCTTACCTGTGCCTTGTGAGCGGTAGGGGCTGCTGGTGGTGGTGGCGGCGGCAGCAGAGGGATGATGAGCGACGCAAAAAGGCTGGCTCCAGAGAGTGGCTACTTAAAATGTCACTCAGCCAACCGCGGCTCAACAAAGCCCAGCCCCCTTCCTCCTCTAGGTAGGGCAGGGAGAAGTCAGGAGGAGAGAGGGAGGAGGCACCGCCACAAACGATCAGAATCTCCAGACAAATCCACATGGACTGTCCACGGGCTGGATCCAGAAGACAATTGAGCCTCATCTGGGCCCCGGGCCTTAGTTTGCCGCGCTGGGCACCCCGCCCCAGAACATGTGCCACACCCCTACAGGCGGTGCACCATGCCCCCAGAATGCGTGCCATTCCCCTACGGGCAGCACACCCCACCCCCAGAGTGCACATCACGCCCCTAGGGCGGCGCACCAGCCCTACCCCCGTCCCCGGTGCCGGAGCATGAAGCTCTGCCACTGTTCACAGGTGACCCCTGTGAGTCATCAGATCAGCGTCTTTTTAGTTGTGGCCTTGTGAGCTTTGGGTGAAGTGTGGTATACAAATTTTAAAAAATTACAACAGCAGCAGCAGCATAAAATCTATAAATCCTACCCTCCACACATTAGTGGAAGCTTTTTGGTTTGACTTCCAGAATGTGTCCTCATTTGGGGGTCAAACAGCACTCTATATTAAATATGCAATCATCTTTTTAGAAATAAAAATGGGGGAATAAGACCACAGAAGAGGAAGGAGGAACTGAATAGTCTAGGCCACACGGTCCTGACAAAAAGAAATAAAATAAATCACGTCCTACAACCCCGAAACTGACAGATCCAGCCCTACGGTAGCTCCAGAACTGTGATACCAGTACAGCACCTTCATAGAATCACAGAATTGTAGAGTTGGAAGGGGGCTACATAACGAGGCTCATCTAGTCCAACCCTCTGCAATGAAGGAATCTCAACTAAAGCATCCCCGCCAGGTGGCTATCTAACCTTCTGCTAGAAACCTCCAAGGAAAGAGAGTCTACAACTTCCTGAGGGAGTCTGTTTCCACTGTTGAACAGCTCTTGCTGTCAAAATGTTCCTCCTGCTCTTTAGCTGGAATCTCCTTTCTTGTGACTTGAAGCCATTGGTTCGAGTCCTATCCTCTGGAGCAGTTGAAAACAAGCTCGCTCTGTCTTCCACATGACAGTCCTATCGTATCTCCTTTCAGTTGCCTCTTTTCCAGGCTAAACGCACCTATAGTGTTGTGGAGCATGTTTCTTTAAAAGTGAGACAAAGGCAGTTTTCCAATACAGGATTTTTCCTTCAACAGTGGCGTTCCTTGTTAAATCTGATGCTAGGCCAGCTGTTAACAGCCGAAATTTGCTTTCCACATTCGAAACTCTGCACATATCATAATTCGATCTCTACATGCAGCTTTAAAATACAGTGCCTAAACCAGGAAGAACAACAGCTTAGAAATGACATGTGCAGAATTATAACTAAGCACAGAACAGAGTAGGGAAGAAATGTTTCTCCTTTCAATCCACTGCTTTTCAGTTAGTAGCTACTTTTGACCTAGGTCCTCAGAAACCAGCTTCTTGCTGCACTAGTTATACATAATAAACCAAGTACTGAAATCAGTAATAACCACAAAATGTGCTCAAGCATGCCAGGAAAGAAATATTCCGGTGATTGCAGCCAGCAGCAGCAATATTTATATTTAATAAGTAAATAATAAACATGACATTAAATTGCAAAGATTACAAAGAATATAAACCATCCATGAAATTGTCAATTAACAGGATAGCCCCTTGGATCTGTTGAGGGGAAAACCAAACAGCAGTTTAAACTGTAATACCCTCTAATTCATCCAATCTTTTCCATGTGGATTTCTGTTTCAACCTTCTAGAAGTAGCTCCCTTCATCTTCAGGGTATCTTTTTTTAAAAGTCAGTATTAAAATTGGGGATTGGTCCCACACGATACATTCCAGTTGCATTTCTTAATACATTATTCATTTCCAAAGTAATTTGGAGAAATCAGCAATAGCCTAGGTTCCGCTGCTTTCATCTCTGAGCAACTTGCCAAAGTCTAGGGCTGTACAGAAGTGTTGATACCCAATTTCAGCTATCAGCTATTTTAGGATAGGAGACATCAAACTTTTTTTTGCCGGCAGGCAGATTTCAAATATTAAGGAAGCACTGTCCACTCCAGTCACAAAATGTCTGCTATGGGTGTATGGCATAACACAAAATTAAGAGAGAGTGTTGTGCTCTTGATTGTGTAGATCACACAATATTGATTTAAACACACACACAACACTTTGCTGATGCTTTGTAATAACTACAGGGAGCATTCCCTAGTACCCAGAAAACTATACTGTCGCACACAGAACACACAAACTCAGCACACAAACATGGGACACAGACAAACATGGAGCTCTCTCCCTTACACACTTCACATCTCTCTCTCTCCCCCTCCCCAGGAGCATCTCTCCTTCTCTCTCACAGAGAGGCAGGCAGAACTTTGATTTAGTACCATTGCCTTAACCACCATCTCTCTTCCTGAGTTAGGATTGCACTCAGACTGACCTCGCAGACTGACAGCTCTCACCAATCAGAGGAAACTGGTGAGCGGTATGAAACACATGTTTGCCAAACCACACCCACCAACCCCAACCTCCTCCCCACAGAAAAGGGGATGGTGCTTGTACATATAGCACGCATATGAAAATATTGAGGATCCATTCCGGATCTTCCACGAAAGACAGATTTTTTTTTTTTTAGGTATAAGAAGAAGTGGTTGCGGTTTTGTTTTGCGGTTGCGGTTTTCCATTATTTTGGAATACCAGCTGAATAATGATGATGTTGTTTGGCAGCATACCAACCCCCCACCCCACCCCACCCCAACAAATCCCTACAACCCAGCAACTACACCACTATAAATGGTAAGTGCAGAAAGGGCCTATTTCTCAATGCCTATTTTAGGATGCAGCTGTTCTTTAATGTGCTCATCACTGACCATCATCACTTACTGACTCCTTTGCTTCACAGCAATAGTTAACCAGGACAAACTCTTCCAGAAAACATGAGACTGCCAAGGAAAGCTAATCTTGAATGAATCACGTACTTGGTTTTTTCTGCTGCTGCTGCTTACGGAACACAATAAATAAACCAATTATTCTCACCGTGCATTTCTAAGAAAGTCAAACAGTTTCTCCTCAACAATATACCCAAAAGGATTGTATGGTACACATGTAAGAAACTCATTATGGGGTGAGAGGTGGGCATTTGGGGTAGATAATACAATGTCTGCACATGGCAATACTTGTTCCACCACTTACTCATCCATCAGCGCCGACAGCATGATCTTATCAGGCACCATTATGTGAGACAACTCAGTGCTTAATATATCATGGGAGACTTGAGGTAGAGCCCATTTTTCAACAGCACTTTTCTCAGCCCCATCTACTTTTGACATAAGCAATCTTCTTGAAGTTTCTCCACAAAAATATGTATGAATTCAGCATGCAGTGATGTATTGCTATGTTTAGACATTTTGCTATTTCTTACGCCATTCAAATAGGTGCTTCAGTAATAAGGTCTGAATGAGTATTAGGTGTAGGCTTGGAACTAACGTTCAGTCTTATACAATAATATTCTCTTCATCTCAATGAAATCCCCCTTTGCATAAGAAGTGTGTATTAGGAATTCATAGGTTTAATCATGGTTACCCAACTCACATATCTCAAAGAGAATTTGCTTTCTTCTGCTCCTTCAGCTGCCTATATTTTATTCACAACTGATTTTCTTTCGTATCTCATTTTCCTAATAGCCTACTCTTCAGAAATCTGACCCAGGGATAGTTTTTAGGACCACTACATGATCATTTTCATTTACTATCATTGGACCTTTTGATACATGACTTTTGCGCGTACAAACACACACACACACACACACACACACTTACCTTTTATTGGTCTGTATAGTGAATTTAATTGCTATTCATTGGCCTTGAAATAGAATTGAAATTCATCAATATATTTGTTATAGTCATTTTAACTTCTGAACAATTGTAAAACCAAGAACAGCTGAAGTTTCATTTGAAAAATGTATCATGCTTCAGTTAATTTTAATAACTATAATTCATAATAAATGCAATCCAGTGTGAGATTCTTAATAATGTAGATCTATGCTTTCTTGCCAAGGAATATTAATAAGATGGGGCAGAGGCGTGTGATAATATATTAAAAAGCATTGCTTTTCACTCATAAATACACATAATTTGTAATGAAAGTTTATTAGAAATTTGTAATCTAAGATCAGACATTAGATCAGACAACTTGGGGTGGGGGAAAGGACCGTAAACCCATCTGAGTATTTAAAACAAGGCATAAGGTGTTGAAATAAATGTGACTCTAAAACAGGCATCCCCAAACTGCAGCCCTCCAGATGTTTTGGCCTACAACTCCCATGATCCCTAGCTAACAGAACCAGTGGTCAGGGAAGATGGGAATTGTAGTCCAAAACATCTAGAGGGCCGAAGTCTGGGGATGTCTGCTCTAAAACATTTCTAATGCTTCTTTCTTGCATCAATTGAGAACTATGTGTTAGAGATTGAGAACTATGTTCCAAAGACCTAGTATGGCCAACATATAAAATGTTATTAGAAGAAAGAGACGGGAAATTAAAATTAAAAGAATATACTGAGATTAAACCATATCTAAGCAGCTGGCTCCAATACTTTCAAATTAATCAAAGGTTTCAAGAAGATAATAGATTAGGGTTTGAAAAAGAAAATTCAAAATTAGATGAAATATTATTAGGCTCAAAAAATAAATTTATAACAAATTTAAATCAAGCCCTGTTTAGGGAGGCTTTTAATGTTTAATAGATTATTTTATTTCATTTTTCTGTTGGAAGCTGCCCAGAGTGGCTGGGGAAACCCAGCCAGATGGGCGGGGTATAAATAATAAATTATTATTATTAATTATTATTATTATTATTATTATTATTATTATTATTGAAATGGGAAACCGAAGAAGAGCAAACCAAAAGTACAATGATTAAATGGGCCCAAGATTTAGGGAAACCAATTATGCTTAAAAATGGGAGAATTTGTGGCAAAGAGATATCAAATTTACACCAAATTATGTTTTAAAGAATATATTAAAAATGCAGCATAGATGGCATTTGACGCCAGCAAAATTGCCCAAAATTCATAAAGGAACGAGTAATCAATGCTGGAGGTGCCAAAAGGAAGTTGGTACGTACATCCATATGTGGTGGCAGTGCGAAGACATCAAAGGCTTCTGGGACATGATTTATAAAGAACTAAAGAAGATCCTAAAATATTCCTTTACAAAAAATCCGGAAATATTCCTATTAGGAATGATGGAAAGTGACATCCAAGCCAAAGACAGATATATTGTAAGCTATGCAACAGTAGCAGCCAGACTCCTTGTAGTGAAAAATTGGAAAACCCAAAAAATACCAAACAAAGAAGATTGGCAACTAAAAATGATTATGTATTATAATTTGGCGATTAAGTATGATGAAATTAAAGGAATAGGGGAGAAAGAGAAGGGAAAAAAATAGAAATTATTTGCGGATTACATTAAACAGTATGTAGGAAAAGCTGATCTCTTGGCAGACGTTTAAAGGCTCAAGTAAATAAACAAATGAGAAAAGAGAGAAACAAACCTAGAAAGGAGGTATGCAGATAAATGTGGTAACTCATAATTGCAACATAGCAGAGGCTGAGAAGGAGAGAGGAAGGGGAAGGGATAAGTGGGAGGGCTAGGGAAAAATATATATTGGGGATTCAAATGTATTGGAATCATTACAAATGTCATTTTATCAATCGACCCAGTTTTACTTTTGTGTTTTATTTCTGTAACTGTTAAAAAACCAATAAAGTTTTGTTTTTTTAAAAAAATTTTTTAAAAAAGAACTATGTTCCAAAGACCTGGAAGAGGAAGGCAAATAGTCTCAGTGCTGTTCACAAATGAAAAGAGCAAATTAACAGAAAAGGGCTCTGGAGCTGTTCCCATGATTCTTCTTGCGCAAAAAGTTGTTGCACAAACAGAGTACCATTTTTGCATTTGGTTTCATTCTCCCTCTGTGATGCTCTAGAGAAAATTTCAGTTCTCTGAGCGAAACTGAAAGCCTCTTTTAAGAACACAAAGGCACCTTTGCATCCAACCCCATGTGTACCTGCTTAAAACTCATGGGACAAAATCCAGTCAGAGTTAAGTACATCCAAGAGAATTTAGACCAGGCATCCCCAAACTTCAGCCCTCCAGATGTTTTGGACTACAATTCCCATCCTCCCCGACCACTGGTCCCGTTAGCCAGGGATCATGGGAGTTGTAGGCCAAAACATCTGGAGGGCCACAGTTTGGGGATGCCTGATTTAGACCTGATTTAGCAAGTTTGTATGAAGTGTATGTTTTTATTTTAATTTCCATGTGTTGTTTTGCTGCATGTGAAAAGAGCTCTTTGAATTTTATAACTGAATAGAAAAAAAAGAGTACTGGGCATAGCTGCCAAGTTATCCCTTTTTTTAAGGGATTTTCCCTTATGCTGAATAGGCTTCCTCGCGAGAAAAGGGAAAACTTGGCAGCTATGGTACTGGGAGGAGAAATGTTTGTCACAGCTAAAGAATTTTCAGAGTGCCACTGAGTCACAATTTACTTGCTTGAATAAACATCCCAAATGAATGCTGCATAAAAGAGAAGAAAATATTACATTTGCTAAAATAAATACGTGTTAAAAAGTGTGCAGCTACAGGTGACTTTAACGCTTAGTAAAATAAATAGAGCTAAGATGGGAATAAATGTAAGACATTGAAAGGAGCACACAAGTGTTTTACAGAACATGATAAAATGAATACTGCACCATTTAAAACTGATTGACAGGTAATGAACTATAAAATCTATATTGAAATGGGAATGACAAAGAAAGAAGAGTGCATGGCTCCATCAACGTAGTGCTGCAGCTGAAAGATGGGAACTTTTCCTAAGACAGCGGCTCATGAAAATTAAGCAAATTAAGGACTGATGAAAAATCTATGTGTGCTGATTGCATTAGCAAGTTGCTCAGAGACAAAATAACACGGCAGTTTAACGTGATTATTAAGCAGATGCTCCTTCTTATGTCTGCCTGCGTAGATGTGAGACGTCAGTGGGACAAAACGAGACGTCAGTAAGACAAATGGCACTCATGCAACTGGATCTTACTTAATTTTAATAACTCAGATGTTAGTCTCTTTTGTTTAATGAGCAGCTTTTTAATTAGTTGGTGCACATTGGTTCCAATATATAGATTTGAAAATGAGTTTTGATCAGGAGTCATGATAGGCTCCAGACATTATCACTTTTTAGCTCAAGAGAGGCAGCAACCACCATTTAATTCAAAATTAGCATATTCAATGCAGCTGAACTAATTGCTGGGGTGGGGGGAATGTCTCACTGGCTTTCTGCATTGTTCCAGTGCTACTCAGTGTCTTTTTCTTCTCCTGGATACTGGTAATTCTTGGTTCAATGTGCCCATCCTCTTTGCTCTCACTGCCCTCCCCTTCATTGCCATTTATCCTGATGGGCTATGACAGCCCACATGTTTGTGCTTATGGGCATTCAAGATGTTGTCATATCAGACATAACACTATTATGCCATCCACAAAAACACCTGAGTTGCCACATCCAATCAAAATGAGTAGCAGTGAGGACAAATGTGGCTCAACGGCAGTGAAGGCAAAGAAGAAGAATGACGTGAGAAGAAGTAGGGTCATACCAGGGTGTGTGGAAAGAAGGGACACCAAAAAGGAGCAAGAAATCTCTGCTGTAATTGTGGAGTCAAGATCCTAGTGGATGCAAGCAATTTTATCCTCAAAAGGCTTTGCAAACAAGTCACAGCAAGCTATTATTGGTTACAGGCAGCGGTGTAGCTAGTCGCTCAGGTGTCTGGTGAGGGGGTGTGTCCTGCAGCCAGGGGTGGGGCAATCCATGCCCATGGGGGAGGGATGATCTGCCGCCTCCCCCTCAGTTGTAGGGTGGCTGAGGGACAGGCAGTAGGCAGACACAAGTCCCATGTTGCCATTTTAGTCACTCCTAAAAAGTTTCTTGAGCCCATTAAAAAAAACCCAAAAACTTACTTTGTCACCCCCCTCTCAGTGATTACACCCAGGGTGGATAGCAACCCCCCCCCCCGCACACACCCCTTTCTCCACCACTGATTACAGGCCAGACTGTGAAAAGTCCAGCACTACCCAGAAGCGTTGTGCCAGACAGCACAATGAGGATGTAATGGAGTTCACTGCCTCTAGGTAGTCTTGATAGTGAGCCCTCACTAGTATTTGATTGCATTCAACTTAGGGCCGCCATATGTATGGCAGTCCATATGGAAAGTGTTGATTTATTGGTTAATTTCATTTAAAAAAAGCTCAAAAACATAAATTTTGGAGGTCAAAAATATGGCAAACCTAATTCAATGGGAATTTTCCTCCAGTTGTGTTTGAACTGTCTCCTAGCTTGTTTCCTCATACTACGCTCTGGAGTATATCGATGAGCCAAGTGGGCTCCAAAAACTAAAACAACAATGTCTCCTATAACACTCACTTCCATATCCCACATGAAGAAGGAGCCACATAACGATCGTTGTTGTTTAGTCGTTTAGTCGTGTCTGACTCTTTGTGACCCCATGGACCAGAGCACGTCAGGCACTCCTGTCTTCCACTGCCTCCCGCAATGTAAGACTCATGTTCATAGCTTCGGGAACACTGTCCAACCATTTCATCCTCTGTCGTCCCCTTCTCCTAGTGCCCTCAATCTTTCCCAACATCAGGGTCTTTCCCAGGGAGTCTTCTCTTCTCATGAGGTGGCCAAAGTATTGGAGCCTTAGCTTCAGGATCTGTCTTTCTAGTGAGTACTCAGGGCTGATTTCCTTCAGAATGGATAGGTTTGATCTTCTTGCAGTCCATGGGACTCTCAAGAGTCTCCTCCAGCACCATAATTCAAAAGCATCAATCCTTCGGCAATCAGCCTTCTTTATGGTCCAGCTCTCACTTCCATACATCACTACTGGGAAAACCATAGCTTTAACTATGCGGACCTTTGTCGGCAAGGTGATGTCTCTGCTTTTTAAGATGCTGTCTAGGTTTGTAATTGCTTTTCTCCCAAGAAGCAGGCGTCTTTTAATTTTGTGACTGCTGTCACCATCTGCAGTGAGCATGGAACCCAAGAAAGTGAAATCTCTCACTGCCTCCATTTCTTCCCACATAACAATTACCTATTTCTTATTTGGCACTTACTCAGAAGAATTAATAACTCAAGGGCAGATGTTACGGTGTCCAATTTTGTTAGCACGGGAGGGAAGAGAAAGGCTTGTTTTAACTCTCACCATATAGCAAGCTACTGAAAAATCTGAATTGCACCATTAACTGCATGAACTCCATTGTTTTGAGTAGGACCTAAAATATGGAACTTTCTGCTGATCGGATTCCACCAGTCCAGCGCTCAAGGTAAAGAAAAACTTGTGCAATATCAGATTTCCAGTGTAGAAAATCTATCTTTTACAATTTGTGTGTGTGTGTGCCACAATATATTTTAGCAAGAAAGAAAAAAGATATTCAACTAATACCTCTCAATTTTATGAACAATGAAAAATGTCTTCAGGAAGATATCCATATTTCATTGCCTGCTGTTTCATTGTTCAAGTTCATTACATGCTCATTCATATCCAGTGTTCAAGAAATACTCTAATGTCATACTTAATAACACTGTATTCATAATTATGAGTAAAATGTTAAACCCAAAGGATCCCAGATAAAACTATTTCCTAAAGTAACAAGTCCTATTCATATGTTATGTTTAATGCATACTGTGGTGGGGGTGCAGCTAGCTGGCTTCCGCCGCTCCAGACCTCGATATATTCAGCTTATGTATTGACAAAAGGGCAATGGTTCTTTAAGGATTCAGAACACATGGAAGACACAAATAGAGGGAAGGGTGAAGATGTTATTAAATAGTTCAAAGAAAGCTACAAAACATAGTCACTATCTTATGCTGTTTCCGTCTTTGGTTGCTCTGGGAATCCTTTCTGCAAAGAAGGTGGCCTCAAAAGATGGTGATGGAGCTGTGCCTGGGTACAAGCACTTTCCATGGTCCAGCCTGCATAGAGGTCCCCACTAACAGAAGTATCATCATCATTGTTTCATTTATTAGATTTATATACCACCCTTCATCAAAAGATCTCAGGGTAGTTCAGAAGATAAAATCACAAATAAATAGTTAAAACAGAAACAACAACAACAATTTATTATTTATATCCTGCCCATCTGGCCGGGTCCCCCCTGCCACTCTGGGCAGCTTCCAACACACATTAAAATACATTCCAACACACATAAAATACAGGGCTGCCTTTAGGTATTTTCTAAATGTCAGGTAGTTGTTTATCTCTACCGAGAAGGTCCTCTGCCTGGTTCCCTGTCGCTTTGCTTCTCGCAGTGAGGGAACCTCCAGAAGGCCCTCGGCACTGGATCTCAGTGTCCGGGCTGAATGATGGGGGTGGAGACGCTCCTTCAGGTATACAGGACCGAGGCCATTTAGGGCTTTAAAGGTCAGCACCAACACTTTGAATTGTGCTCGGAAACGTCCTGGGAGACCCTCCCACAAACACATTTCAAGGGCTGTAGAATGTTAATCAGCCCAAGGCCTGGTTGAAGAGGAACGCTTTCACCTGGCACCTAAAAATATATAATGAAAGTGCCAAATAGACCTCTCTAGGGAGAGCATTCAACAAACAGGGAGCCGCTGCAGAAAAAGCTGGTTCTCATGGAGGAGGCACACAAAGAAAGGGCCTCGGATGATGAGCACAGAGTCCAGGCCAGTTTATATAGGGGGAGGTGGTCCTTGGCGTATTGAGGCTAGTATACCCTTTGCATAAACCACATCTGGTCCATTCCAATCCAATTGAAATACTACTTCATACTGCTGAGGTTATATAAGCCACAGCTGGTTTTTGGGTGACAAACTATTCTCCCACCTGAGTGAAAAACTAATATGACTGATTCACATTTAACTTACATGATTTCAGCTTGATGCACTTGGCTGGGGGGGAAAAATAAAAAGTGGTAGGTTGTTAGGGGAGGAAATGTTGCCAATCCCACCCACCATTGCACTCACCCTGGGAGAGCATTTAGAGGTGCAGGGAGAGTGTGAGCAGCCTTGGGGGAGTGCATGCGGCTTCTTACAAACCATTTTCCATTGTTTTGACTATACGTGATTTTTACTTTACACGCTATCCCTGGAATGTAACCCTGGCATGAAGTGATAGTTGGTTGTACTTTGCTGGAAGTCAACATAAATAACTTTCAAGCCTAGACTATACTCCTAGGAGCTCAGAATATATGTATTTCTCTTTCCTTTGCCCAAAGGCATCAGTGAAGGACTTGGCATAGGGGGCGAGGTTAATATCCCTGCCCCACTGCAGTCCATCAGTTGACAACATGGTGGGGCAGCACCACTCACCAGACTCTCCTTTGCCTCTAGTGTTGCTACTGTTTACCAGGGGGTAGAGGAGAGAGGCAGGATTGGGAACATGGTACAAATGCAGCAGAAGGCACACTAGATTGGCTCTGCCAGTGTGTTTGCACTGTGCTGACTTCACCACTGCCACCTCTCCCCTTCCTCCCTATCTCGCAGTAAGCAGCGCCAGGTGAGCAATGGTACCCATCATGAAGCTCACTACTGCTACAGCCTCAGTCAAATTGTCACTCCAAGCTATTATTAGCTGTATATTTCTTATGAAGGTACTTCCTTTCACATGCCTCACTGGAAGAAAGAACATTAGACATCAGAGGCAGAGCCGGCTGGGTCTTCTCCCCTTCCACATCTAGAAATCCATAAAGGAATATGTCTGTAAAGCCCTCTGGTTTTTATTCAATTTAACCTTTTAAAAATGCTGTAGAATTGTGCCTGTTCCCAGAATTATGTATACTTTTCCACAAAGGAAGCTGTAATTAGATTGTTTAAAAGAAAATTGGAGGAGGAGGAGGTGCAATTGTTGGAAATTAAACTCTTGGTTTCCTTGAATCAACTCTGCTTTCATCAACTTTAACCTTTTATTGCTAGAAAAGGAACAGAACAGCATTAATTGAGTAGGAGATGCATTAAAGAAAGAAAAAGGTAACATATTCCTTTAATTCAAAAGGGTTTATGAAGGTATTGATGGGTTTGGGAATGGGCTTTTGCAGTTAATAGACGGTTAAATAAAGGGCCCAGTTACTAACTGTCAGGAAATTCTGACCCAAATGCCTGCTATTCTTAAATACCATGCCATTTATAATGCTAACATAATTGCTAAATAGATGTACAAATATATATTTGAAGGAGAGGTGTCTAGTCAAGTTATTTTTCTTTTTCCTCTTTCCATTACGGTATTTTTATTTTCTTTTTGTTACAAATATGTATATGTACCTAACTGTTTATAGGAAATTATATTTAAATATATATATTCTCTAGACAAGGAACAGGTCCTTCTTAATTTTAGTGCAGTTTCATAACTTATAGATTGTTATTTGTTTCTGCAAGAGATACAGCTTGAAAGGGGGATGAAAAATGGGTTACAGATCCTTTCATGTAGCTCATAGCTAGTGTCACAAATGAGGCCATATTTTTCTGAAAGATGATCAATAATAATAGCAACCCGAAAGCACTGAAATACAAACTGTGATTTTAAAGAACACATTTAGAAACCGTTTGGGAATGTATACATTGTGACAAATTGTTTACTTCGTTGTAACAAGATTTCTCCCCTGGTGACACAATTAAGCATGAATCTATAAAATGAATTGATCAGTAAAAGGCCAGCTACTTTTAAAAAAGTTACATGTGTAAAATATTCACAACAGAATGACAACATGTGTGTGCATGTGGAGTCATAAAAGGACCCAAGACCCAGAGATCTGTAGTGCCACTAAAAATGTAAATGCTTTATCTGTAGGGCGTATGAAAAAATAAAATGTTTTGCTCACCTATCACACTTTTTCATAATACATACAGTAGTGGACTGCGTCTGTGTATTTCTGTGGAATCCTGTACCACACCTAAGAATTTTGGCACAGATTTATTCTCCAGTTGAGATTATTCATTAATTACAATTGAAACAAGTAAACTCTTGGTAGAAATTGCGCCAAATCTGAGCTAACTTAAGTCAAAAGTTGAAAAGCCACATTGCCTACAAACTGCTGTTGGCAGACTGAAGAGAATATTGAGAAGAATTAGAGCATTCATGTCTCAAATACCTGAAGGGCTGTTACATGGGAGAGGTCAATCATTTACTTTATGCTGCCCCATGGAGCAAGACTGGATTGAATGGGTTTAGGTCAGAGGAGGATCAGCGAAAAGAAAGTAAGATTACCAGGGCAATCTTACTTGGGCCTCATCTGCACTACACATTTAAAACAGTATCATAACACTTTAGCCTGTCACAGCTTCCCCCCAAACAATCAGGGAAACTTTAGTCTGTTAAGGGTGCTAAAAGTTTTTGTGAGACCCCTGTTCCCCTTGAAAGCTACAATTTCCAGAACTTCCTGAGAAGAGGAACTGGTGGTTAAACCATGTGGAGAATTGCAGCTCTGTGAAGGGAATAATGTAGTTATTTCACTGAAGGAGAAACAGGAACCTGGATACATTTACTTGAGCAAGGAAGAGAGTATTGAAATATGCAGGAGGTTGCGCATATAATTGTGTGTGTGCATATATATAATCCCAGACATTCACCTTTTGAGTCATGCAGTTTGAGGCACAAATTCCCAGCTGAGGATGACAAAAAGCAAAAAGGGCAGAGATGTTAAGAGCGTATCCTTTAGAGGATGCTACTGAATACACTAGATCCATATGAAAGACATTACTAAGAAACCCTTATTTGGGCTATTTATTTTAACAAGTATTCTTTGCTTTATGGGGGGGAAATGATCTCTATTAGAGCTCCACATAAATTTGCATTGTTTGAAGAACGGGGGTGAAAGTGAAACATTTGGCTGGAATACATTAACTCTGTAGAATCCTACTATCTTGACTTAACATTATACCTGCAATACACAAAGTCCCATGTTCACTAACACTTTGTAATGGACAAATTGGGGAAAATGCTTTTTAAATATATTATTGGGCTGAATAGGTATACCATTATTACTGGTTCATTTAATATTTGGATTAGGGCTAATATTAGGGTTGTACAGCAGAAAAGTATTGTGTATTTTACAGCTTCCTGCACTTTCCCAAAACCATAGATGAAATTTTTTGTTCTGACAAGCTTTCCCAGCTGAATGAATAGGACTCTGTCATGGCTGTCTACTTTGTTTTGTGTTTAAATGTTCCTGCTTTTATTTCCGGTATTGTTTCTAATCATTCTTCATTGTTTAAATGTTAATCAGTATATACAGTACAGTGGTACCTCTGTTTCTGAACACAATTGGTTCTGGAAGTCTGTTCATAAACTGAAGCGTTCATAAACTGAAGCGAACTTTCCCATTGAAAGTAATGGAAAGTGAATTAATCCGTTCCAGATGGGTCCGCGGCATTCGTAAACTGAAAATTCGTAAACTGAGGTGTTCGTAAACCGAGGTTCCACTGTACTATGGTATGCAGGCTTCTATGTTGAACAGCTGTCATGTGAAGGGAGCTTCAAGTGGGAAATTGGCTTTGGTAGGCTTAACATCCAAGTACACATACAAGCAGGACTTTTTTTTCAGCTGGAACTTAACAGAACTCAATACTTCTTAGGTGGGCACCATCGCCATTATAAGAAAACAAGGGAGGCATTCATGGTGAGTTACACTACATCTTTTTCTAGAAAAACAGTACTGTATACAAAGGTCTGGCTTATCCTAGAGTTGTTGCTTTTTAAAAAAAAGATATTATTTGGTACATGACAGGTAAAGGTAAAGGACCCCTGGATGGTTAAATCCCAAGTAAGCTCATATCACTTTCAGGCCGAGGGAGCCGGTGTTTGTCCACAGACAGCTTTCTGGGTCATGTGGCCAGCATGAAACACCATTTACCTTCCCGCTGCAGTGGTACCCATTTATCAACTTGCACTGGTGTGCTTTCAAACTGCCAGGTTGGCAGAAGCTGGGACAGAGCAACGGGAGCTCACTCCATCATGGGGATTCGAACCACTGATGTTCTGATTGGCAAGCCCAAGAGCAGGGGTCGGCAACCTAAGGCCCACGGGCCACCGCAGCATCTGCGGGACCGTGAACCAGCCCAAGCCACAAAAACTTGGCCGACCCCTGCCCAAGAGGCTCAGTGGTTTAGACCACAGCACCACCCACTCCGCATAATGACCATGACAATGAGTGGCTGAATATGTAAAGGTAATGGTAAAGGGACCCCTGACCATTAGGTCCAGTCGTGACCGACTCTGGGGTTGCGGCGCTCATCTCGCTTTCCTGGTCGAGGAAGCTGGCATACAGCTTCCAGGTCATGTGGCCAGCATGACAAAGCTGCTTCTGGCGAACCAGAGCAGCACACAGAAACACCATTTACCTTCCCGCTTGGAGCGGTACCTATTTATCTACTTGCACTTTGACATGCTTTCGAACTGCTAGGTTGGCAGGAACTGAGACCGAGCAACAGGAGCTCACCCCGTTGCAGGAATTCAAACCACCGACCTTCTGATCGGCAAGTCCTAGGCTCAGTGGTTTAACCAACAGCGCCACCTTATGTACTTTTACCCAAATAACTCTGATTCAGCCCAATAGGATCCTTTGGCTTGTACAAGCACAAGCGTATTTCTGTGTTCTTTTGGAATTCCAGTATAGCATTTCCTACTGGAAGGCCTGAGAATTGCCACAGATAGGGGACAAAGAAGTGAACCCCTGTAGTTGCTGCCTCCTCAAATTTTCATAGAATTCAACATATCTTTTTCTTCATGCAGATGACACAAAGCTAAAGAGCCTTGATTGTCTGCAGATGGGGCCATGTGTCAATGATGGAGCATGCACACACATAACACATGCAACATTCTTGGAAGAGGGTGTGGAGCCCACAAATGAATGCTACACAAATATTTATCTGAAAAGATTAAACTTTTTAATTATCTTCCATAAATACCTCTTGTTGAAATAAACTATTTTTCACAGTTATTGGTGCAACAATAAGATCTGGCCATTAGAAAACAAATAAAACAAAGAAATGAAAGATTTCAAATTAGCACAGTGTCTTCTTGAAATGAAATACACTGCAATTTTTACAATGTTGTGTTGGATAGCACCAATCGCTCTGAGGAGTTTGCATAAACAGATTATTTTCTTAGTATTTCCTTAAACTTTCTGCTGTTTACCTGTGTCTGTCTGTAATGGCCTGTGGCTTCACCGTTTTCAAAGGAAATCGACATCTGAGTGAGCTTACCCTACGTACTTAAGCCTAAGGAAAGAGCACAGCAAATCATAATCTGTATATTGCAGTCCTGCTGTTCTTCAAGAAGTGGAACTCAATAGTCTTTTTCAAGGGCTTCCCCACCCCCCTGTGTGACAGAATGAGGAGACGCCATCTGACCCCAGAAAATTACAGGTTAACAACTCAGGCTTACACAAATACTTCAGGCTGGGGGCATAACAGCAGTAGCTTTATGAACAGGAGGAGGCAACACTTTCAGAAGAAGGCCAGGCTCTGAACTCCAGGCACTGCATTTGAAAATCGAAATTGGAGGACATGGGGGTTACCTTCCCTGATGTTTTTCTGAATCTTGTCCTTTTAAAATGGCAGACGCTTTTTTTCCCCCTACAGGGAACTATGTTGAAAGAATGGGCAGTTTGTGCTTCCTTACCGGCTTACACTTATTTTTTTAAAGCTGAAGGCTGACTTCCGTAGGATTTTGGTAGTAAAACTGTGACCACATTGCAGCTTGTGAACATATTGCCCTTTAAAAAAAGCAGACCAGCAGCATTTAATCTCTAATATATTCAGTGGTAGAAAAGTGTGCCTTTTTCCTTTCTTATATATATAGTTCATTATTTTTTACTGATGTAGTAGCAGTGAAAACTAGGGAAATTCAGAAAAGCCCTTGGTTTAAGAAGACAAGGTATTTACACAATAATTGCCATTCTTAGACAATTGATGCAATCAATAATCATACTTTCCTGGAAATAAACTTCCAGTAATACATGTTTAGCAGAATACAAGTCACTCCCAAGAATATGGGTAATCTGTTATCTCCTCCAAACCTAATTAAAGGTGTAGAATGCCAGGAATATGCAGGATAGCTCAGTCGATAGAGCATGAGACCCTTAATCTCAGGGTTGTGGGTTCAAGCTGCATGCTGGGCGAAAAGATTTGCAGGGGGTTGGACTAGATAACCCTCCTCGTGCCTTCCAGTTCTATGATTCTGTGCATTCAGGAATTCTAAAGCTAGAAAAAACCAAAGTACAATGTAGTTCAATGTCAAGTCCAAAGTGAGACCCACTCATAAACAAAATAATAATAATGAAAATACTCTCACAAGTAGACAGCAGGTGAACCATATCATATTTCAGTGTGGCTCAAAGGAAGGTTCCCAAATGTGGGCTAGCAGAGGTCCTGTTTATTTGAAAGTTCTACATGAGTCTCTGCCTGGTGGTACTTATTCTCCAGAGTAGCCTTAAGATTGGATTAATCATACATATTCACACACAGAAAGAGACAGACAGACAAACACTCCTGTCCTCGCTGCTTCTGTACCATGGTAGTAAAGCAAAATGTAGTTTATCCTAGAATCAAATGGTCCAGTGCAAAGCATCTGAAAGATCCTTGTCATTGCCCTTTACTGATTCACTGTGCCCACTGGAACATAACAGGATGAGATCAGTATTTGTTAACAGGACTCAGGGAAGCAGAAAGGCATTATTGTCTGCTGCTTCTCCTTTAACAGCGATGGCAAATTTGACTGTGATCCATTGAGAACACAAAGACATGATTGCTTCCCGAAACAGAAACAAAATCAGTGTACACAATAAATAAGCTGTCTGACCGGCAGTCCAAAATTCAATTATTCCAAGTCTTGAAAAGGCTTTTGGAAAAATTGAGCTCTTTAGCCTGAAGCTCTCCAACTTTGAAGAGAAACACGTGGGTGTATTAAAAAATAAATGCACAATGAGAATTTTCAAGATTACAAAGGCATTGTTTCAATTAGAATACATGGAAGAAAACATATTTGCAGGGTGAAGGCCCGTTTGTGTTACCCCAGCAAAGATTGTGACTGGGTGACAAAGTTGTGATGGGATCAGAACCATTAAAAGCAACAGCAGCAGCAACAGCAATATAAGCAATTAGGAGTATAGGACAGTGATACGGTAATATAACTCATATCAGGGGGAGCAGAGCAAGGTAAATCTAAAACTTTAATGAAAGTTCTTAGCGACTGCTTGAAGTTGTTCAGGAATAACCAAGGTGATGAACGCCAGGTGTTTGGGGGATTCATCTCGCATCAGCTTCAGCCAACATTGTCCAAAAACATTTGGAGATTCACAAATGACCTGCTCCTAAAGGCTGTTGAGCAGAAGTGTGGAACCTCAGAGCCCTCCAGATGTTGGCCCTCCAACTCCCAACAGCCCCAGCAAGCATTGCCAGTGTGTTTGAGCTGCTGGGAGCTGTAGTCCAGCAACATCTGGAAGGCCAAAGTTCACCATTTCTTCTGCTAGGGACCTCTATGAAAAACATTTCATGTTTTCTTCACCTTTTGAATTTTATCATTTAGAGCATGCCAATTACATAACACAAGAACTTCACGACCAGTTCTGATCAAGGTAAAGAAGACTGACATTCTCATACTGATTTCAGGTGACCAGCCAAATCCTTGGGTATAATTGCCTTAATTGTAATTCCTGCATTTTGCCCACAAATGCCATGGAAGATCTAAAGATTTGGTGGCAAATTACATCTTCTGAATTCCCAGAGGGAGGGGAAGCCATCAACACTGACATGCCTATGATGGTTCATTTGGTTGAATTATTCTGGTAGCAGATTCTATAGTTGTTATATTTTAATAAAGATAACCTGCTGCCCATCTACCTTGTCTCAAGCCTTCTTGAGCATGTTAGCAAAGCCCCTTTGTTTTAGATAGTTTTGGTTTCGTTCAAGATTGTGGAAGAAAAGGGGCGCTGACTCTTATCTATGAACATCTTCCTAGCTTGGAGTTTTAAACCACTTTGTCTTTCTGTTGTTTTATTGTTCTAATGTAATGATAAATGCTTTCAAATCCATTTGAGGTTGAAGAGCAAGCTATGCAACTAAATAAATGAATGAGATTCTTTACATTTTATTCTTCTAGCAATGCCGAAAAGAAAGTTGTTGAACTAGCAGTTTGTGATGCTGCTGACATGAGGGATATTATCTTTTTCCCTTCAGATGGTCTGCATCCTTTGATAATAAATAAGGCTCCCATCTCTAAGAAATCTGATGCCAAGGATGTAAGAAGATATGTCAAATATTTATCATTTTACTTAGATTATCCTCTAATGGTCACGATAGGGTTTTTTGCCCCACACATCAGTTTTTTGTAGCTTTTTGAATTCTTTTTCTCAAAAGAATTGAAAAACTGCTGGAAATGCAGTGAAACATTTGAGGGGAAGTTTGACATTTATTTCACAGTGAAATAAATGTCCAGTTATTTTGGAGAATCCACACAACACCACCCCCACACACACACCAACTAGCAATCCTACTGTAAGGAAAATCACAATTCTTTCACAAAGGGAATTGCTTCACTTCCTTCATGCTAATACATAAAACTGACCTTCTTTGGTCCCCTTTAGTGATTTTAGAGCAACCTATGCCAGGACTTGTTCCCACTCAAAAGGCAAAAGGGTCTCCCCAGGAGGTCTGTGAAAACCAGTCTGAATACAGTCTGAATCAGTTTTCAAAGTTTGTCATTTTTTGAATCTAAGATTCAATTCTACACATTTCTACAACAATTTGCAATTTAAATAAAAAAAAAAACTCCTGAAAATTCACCAGCATCTTAGTGCACATTTTTCTAAAGAATCGTGACTTTTGAAGCAGTATTTATTAAAATACATAATTTTGTTAGTGGTTTTCCATAATATAATACTTTTTTCATGCATTCTCGAAAGTACCACCCTATCTAACTTCTTTATCAGTAACGAGGCACAGGTACGCCTTTATAAAGGCCAGATTCAATGCTTTTCCATCACATGTCATGGGAAATAGACTCTCCAATGGCCAGATCTCTGTTCTATGCGACTGTAAGAGTGGTTCTATAGAATCTCTACACCGCATACTTTTTTGTTGTCCACTACATTCAGAAGCCCGAGCTAAATATCTGTCACCATTTTTATCTAGAATTACTGACAGAACGCAGGATGCTCAACTAATATACCTTCTGAACAATGCAAATCCAAGCAGATCCCTTGCAGTTGCTAGATACCTGATTAATACTTTATCTTACAAGAAGAGAAATGGATCACTGCGCATCCTTGATAATTACAATTAATAATCATTTAAAGGTCTTAGAAATAGGCTGTATTTTATTGGAGAGAATCCAGAGTCCTTTTCAATATATTGACAAATTTTATCAGATAGTAGTCTAAATTGTTGTTTTAAATTGGGTATTGCTGAATCGTGTGACCTGTTTTAAATGTATATTGTTCTGGTCAAAGTTGATGGAATTGTTTGATATTGTTCTAATATGGGCCAATGACCGAAATAAAATTACCTACCTACCTACTTTTACATGTACTATTTTCACTCATATGTGCATCTTAATGCACACTTTACTTGGAAAAAATGCATTTCTGTACACTCTGCTTGGCTGGAGAACTTCATTGCAAAATTCAGAGAAGTGCAATTTTTGGAGGATGGCTGTTTTTCAGTTCACATATTGTGTCAAAAGGTGAAGATTTGGTAACTCCGCTTGTTAACTTAAAAATTCTCCCCATCCTTCACTGACAAACTATTAATATTCACATGCCATGGGGATGGGAGAGGAATTTGGGAGGTTTGCGTTCCAGAGAAGACAGACCTAATCTCCACCTCTGAGAACAATGTATTGTTGAGACTATGGCCCATCTCTGGAATCTGCATCTCTTTGAACTTCTCCACAAGGTGGTCTGAAAACTTAAGCCTTTCCCCTCTTTCTTTAATAGCTACTAGAAATAACCTTGGGAGCTGAACAAGGGGCCAAAAAAGTCCCTGTGAGCCACCATTTTAATTCTCTTTCCATGGACTGAAGCCAAGCAATGTCTAAGTGCTTCTAAAAACACTCCCTAGTGCTTCTCCAAAAAATACGGTAGTGTGTAACTCAACCCTGATTGTGGTATTTGTTCTCAGGGACACGCATTGGACAAAGGGAACCCCTTCCGAGTTTTGGTTTTTCAGTAACTCAGACTGTACAACCAGAATATGCCAATCAAAAGTTACCCATAGGAATGTCTGAAAGGAAAAACAAGCAGATTTAGTTGTTGGCTGTTTTGCATTATACGATAAATATCATTTCTAATCAACACATTTTAAAACAAGGATGTGTTTGGTGGTAAATGTTACACACACACACACACACACACACACACTTACACACTTTTTGTGTTAAAAAAACATTTTTCCCTATTATTTTTCTTGTATTTCCATAGTAGTGATTAGTAATTATGAGACATCGGGAGTTGTCAGGCAAATATCTTCAAATACAGCTCATGCTGTGCTCTTGAACATACAGCATTGAATCTTTCGGAATATCTTGTATATATGTGCAAATATTCAGTTTTTATATTTACTGTCATTCTGTTTGAGTCATAATAACCCTTTAGAAACAAGGTCCTCTGGGCAATCAGTTTATTTGTTTCTTCAGCAAATGTACAATCTAGGTAGTCTGCCATGAGCACAGTGGCTGCATAACACTATCTCCCTGTGAACATGTACACATTTCAACATTAGTGTTTGACTTGTATTTTACGTTGTTCTACAAATGGGTTTCTTAGCTACCCTTAAATGTCTGGCACTAATGGTCCCACCGAATGAATTGCTGTGAGGGCAAAAAAGTTATGTACGGTTGAAAGCAAGGACGGCTGCACAAACGCATCATTAAAATGTGTGGCTGTTTGCCATTCACCTCAAGCAGATCCAGAACATTCCATTGGCAAAGTCACAAATGTCAAGTTGATCATGTGTAAATGGATCCCAGTTGTAGGGGAAGTGGGGTTGGAGGGCAGGCAGGGATGACAAGCAGAGTGAGCAGGGGCAGCCACCATTCGTGTTCAGTCAGTTCATGGTTTGGTCAGCTTACCTTAATGCTGTGAAGGGGCTAAGTGTGGTGTGTTCTTTCTTTCTTTCTTTCTTTCTTTCTTTCTTTCTTTCTTTCTTTCTTTCTTTCTTAATAACATACTGGAGATTCCGCGTCACAAGGTGGTTAGACTGGCCTTGACCAGGACCAGGGCCTTCTCAGTACTAGCCCCGACCTGATGAAACGCTCTCTCTCGGGAGACTAGGGCCCAGGGGGAGTTGTCATCTTTTCGTAGGGCCTGCAAGACAGAGCTGTTCCGCTTGGCCTTTGGACTGACCCAGTCTGACCCCAGTGTTACCCTCCCCTAAGGCTTTATCCTACAGATATTTAAATGAGGTTGCACTTGTAGATTCCTAATTTTAAAATTGAATTTTAACATTGTGTTTAATCTGCATTTTAATTGAATTGTTTCTTTTATGCTTGCTTTTATGCTTGTTAGCCCGCCCTGAGCCCGGTCTTGACTGGGAAGGGCGGGGTATAAATATTATTATTATTATTATTATTATTATTATTATTATTATTATTATTATTATTTCTTGTAACCATTACTTCCTGGCTGCCTCTGCTTCCTCATCTGAAAAAGCTCTTTGGGAGCTTTTTTTACCTCATATAATGAGCACCTGTGAAGGCTTCAGAGTGCAGATCCCTGCTGTTGATTTGTAGAATGAAAGAAAGTACGGATTGTGGAGTGTGACCCTGTAATTCTTGATGTAATGTATTGGAGCATCAAAACATTAAATTGTTTCAATATAGGTTGTGCATAAATCTTGGTGTCAATTCAAAACCCGTGAACAAGTCTTGCTTCACTGCAGAATATGCCACTCGAGGTACATTCCAGTAAGTTATATCTCAACAACTAATAAGGTTTGGATAATCAACTTTGCATCTTTCCCTCTTAAAAAATAGGCTTCCTTAGGCCAAACATGGAGAAAACAGCCATAAATATTTTAAGGCCAACTCAAACTGCCTGAAACAGATTTTAATAAATTACTTTATATGCTGCAGCTCAAACATTAAGCTGCCACCCTTATGATTAATAGAGGTGGAATGTAATTAAAGGAAAACATCTCTAAGAAAAGAGAGTTGTGCTCTGACAGTGGTATAATGGTGGCACTATAAATGGTACAAGGGTTTCACAAAAAGATAAGGGAAACGGTTTTATAAAAATGCAGCTCCTTGTACATCCTTCAACTGGTTACAATAATATCTGTACAAATGAATTTCAATAAGATGAAAGAAGGACAAGGTGAGCATCATCATTACTTGATAAGAAAAATAGTTTGCTCTTATGAGAACAATTTGCATTGGAAGACAGGAGACTGCAAAGCTCCTAACTATTGATGAATGCTGCCTTTTGTATCTTTTATGGAATATAACTAAATGGGGACAGAAGTGATTTCAGCATGCCCAGGAATCTGGGTGTGCCTGCTGCGATTCTTGATATTTTTTTGTTTGCAACGAACCCTCTCCCCATGCCTAAAAAGGATTTTTTTAAAAAGAAATATCCTTTATTAAATAATCATGCTCATAATTTTCTCCTTCCCCCTCCCCTCATGTCTGCACTGCAGAGAGCAGGATGAACCTTCTGCACTGCAGCAGGTGAGTAGAGAGTGCTACTTCACCAAGATGTTCCCTGTACAAACAGACACACACAGCCAAAGCACAGTGTGGGGCTGTTTGAAAGCCCTTTTGCAAACAGCCTCTTGTTGCTCTTGTAAAGGCCACTTCCTACCTCTCCTGCTTGCCACTCTCCTGCCCTAGAGTTGTTGGTTTTATAAAAAACAAAATAAAAAAACTACAGTCTGTTCTCTCCCAACTTGGTATTTTGTTATTTGTTACACTGTCTCCTAGCATTTAGAAATGCTTTAATTTCCCCACTGTTGAACAGTTAGCAACTTATCAAGCCTTAGTATCTACTAACATGCACTTATTGGTTTTTCCATGGAGTATGTCTAATCCTATTTAGACTAGTTCTCCTCAGAAAAAGAAAAGCCTCCCTCTGGACTTGGCCAAATCACTCCTGAGTTCCAGCCTGGAGAACCAGGCCTTGCACTACATTTTCTGCTCATTCATATCACCTCTTTTTTATTTCAGTCAGAATCAATCTTCCATTAATCCTTCTACTACAGCTAAATATTTGATTACCTGTATTTACAAGCTGTTTGCTGTTCAAGTTATTAATAAAGTTCAAAATTTATTTACATGAAAGTATGAGTTGGATGTGTGCTTAACACACTGAATATACATGCAGATTAACATGTATTGATAATCACCTAGACTTGGCCAACTCTGTAGTTGTGAAAAGATCCGTTCTCTGAACAAAAGGGAATGTGTGCTGAGCTATCTCCTTAACAAAGGCAACTGGTTAACTATTTAACAAAATAAGCTGGATGTTGAGCAAGATTAGTTATGTATTGAAAGAGCAACAATGACCCCTGACCATTAGGTCCAGTCGTGACCGACTCTGGGGTTGTGGCACTCATTTCGCGTTATTGGCTGAGGGAGCCAGCGTACAGCTTCCGGGTCATGTGGCCAGCCTGGCAAAGCCACTTCTGGCGAACCAGAGCAGCACACGAAACGCCGTTTACCTTCCCGCTGGAGAGGTACCTATTTATCTACTTGCACTTTGGCATGCTTTTGAACTGCTAGGTTGGAAGGAGCTGGGACCGAGCAATGGGAGCTCACCCCGTCGCAGGGATTTGAACCGCTGACCTTCTGATCATCAACCCCTAGGCTCTGTGGTTTAACCCACAGCGCCACCTGCATCCCTAAAAGTAAGCACAGTGAACAGTATAAAATCAATGTATAACTTGGTAGAAGGAGGAAGGACAGGAAAAGCATACTTTTGCATGTGGATTGGACAAAGAGGGCAGGATACACATGGGATGAAGGTAAGAAGGAAACACTATAAGTCTCCCATGGATACTTTAATGTTGTGATCCTATGCAACCTTCAGATGAAAGGCAGCATATAAATTTAATAAATAATAAAAATAACCTTACCTGGGAACAGGGCTTTTTTTAGCTGGAATGCACTAGAACTGAGTACTGGCACCTCTCAAGTGAGTTCCGATAGCTCTTGGGGGGTGGGGCACCATCGCTATTCTATGAGAACAAGGAAGGCGTTCATGGTGCATTCTGGCATCTCTTTTTCTAGAAAAATAGCACTGCCTTGGACGATGTATCATTGAAGTCAATGCAGCTTACTTCTGAGTAGACATGCCTAAAATAGCACTAGAGAAGTGCCAGACATTGATGAGATTGCACCCTAGTGAAACAGCCCCAGAGATTCGTTGGAGTACAGACTATTAAAATACTCCTTCAAATCATCTGTTTATTTAGTATTTGTCTTGATTTGCTTACACAAAGCTCACACGGCAGTTAAACTATATCTGGTCTTTGCTGAACATTCATTCTGATTTATGTGCAGGTTTACATACTGTTGTAAGTGTGTGGGAGGAGACTCCCCTAAACCTAAGAAATTAATGAATGAAAGGATCTAGCTAATATCTGGAGTACTGAAGGGAAGATTCCTGGCCAGTATAAAAATACTGGCTAAGCTTCCTTTCCAAGCCAGGGCCTCACCTGAGATACAGGCATTAAGATGACAAAAGGTGTTGATGACCCATCCAAGAGGACTTCTTGGGCCTGGGCAGACAGGGGTTGCCAAGGTGGTGGGGAAGGGGCAGGCAAAAATGTGCCTCTTGAAAAGTAGACTTGGGATGGGAGATGGATGAGGAGGAGTTGCTTGGAGCAGAATTTTGCTGAGGAGAAAGAGAATAAAGGCCAGACCTCCATGAGTTGCTAGGCAGACCAGAACTCCATATGGGAGCTGGAGATCAGAACCATCTTGGCTGCTGTCTGGAGAGGCTGCAACCCGAAGACCAGGAGCCCTGACTGACTGCTGCTTTGAACCCAAGCTTGCTGAAGCAATGAGATACCCTATAGGGGCATAATGTTCTGCATCCCCTCCACTACAGACTTCGAGGTGTATAAGGTAAGGTAAAGGACCCCTGGACGGTTAAGTCCAATCAAAAGTGACTATGGCAGTGGTTCCCAACAGGTGGTCCGGGGACCCCCAGGGGTCCGCGAGCTATGCCAGAGGGGTCCGCAAGATGCTATTAGAATAAAAAATATATTAAATATATTTCGTATGATAACAGATTTTTTGTTTTGGCCGCTTCCTGCATGAGCAGAGTCTAGCGCAAAACTAGAAAACTAGAAGTTCTGCTGTATGCCGTTAGGTGGCGCTTTACAAACACTACTGTTTTGCAAAGAGGCAGTGCGCGCATTCTGCTAACGCTCACCTCCCCAAGATGCTTTGCGCACATCGGCTTCATTTGTGCGCTACTGCGCAGGTACCCTGTCTTCTCCAATTCCCTCCCTCCTCCCTGGCGTGCGCTGCCTCTTTGCAAAACAGTAGTGTTTGTAAACAAAGCGTTGTTTTTCGCAGAAGCTACAGTTCGCGTAGTTAAAAATGGACCGTTGGTTAAAAAGTGGTTCGTTAAAACGACAAAGGCCTACAGATGAAGAGGAAGAAGTGTAAAAAACGTATAAATATAAAATATAAAAAGACTCTTAATTTGGCTCTCACTTTTTAATTTTAGGATTAGGAATTAATGGGGGTCCTTGTCACAATAGTGGCTCGATGAGGGGTCCTCGAGAAAATTTTGTTGGGAACCCCTGGACTATGGGGTTGAGGCACTCATCTCACGTTCAGGCTGAGGGAGCCGGCGTTTCTCCACATACAGTTTTCTGGGTCATGACTAAACTGCTACTGGCGCATGGAGGACCATGACGAGTGCCAGAGCGCACAAAAATGCTGTTTACCTTCCCACTACAGTGGTACCTATTTATCTACTTGCACTGGCATGCTTTTGAACTGCTAGGTTGGCAGGAGCTGGGACAGAGCAATGGGAGTGCACCCCGTCACGGGGATTCCCTGTTTACTGTAGGTGTAAAGTAAACCACATTTCTTAAAGACACTAGCCACCACTGAGCTTCAAACTTCCCAATGGAAACACAACCTTGGGTAAGTGCTTGGAACCCCTGGAATCTAGAGCACCTGTTCAATGGAGATAGGGGTGGTTTGTAACAATACCTTCCTGTTAATTCCTCCCATGCTTTTCAAAGCATTTCCCCATCATATTCCAAACCACCAGAAGTCTGTGATTTTTTTAAAAGTGGATTTGTTGGCAGGTTCCCCAAACTAAGGCCCGGGGGCCGGATGCGGCCCAATCACCTTCTAAATCCCGGATGGTCCGGGAATCAGCATGTTTTTTACATGAGTAGAATGTGTCCTTTTATTTAAAATGCATAGGTTATTTGTGGGGCATAGGAATTCGTTCATTTTTTTCTTCAAAATATAGTCCGGCCCCCCACAAGGTCTGAGGGACAGTGGACCGGCCCCCTGCTGAAAAGGTTTGCTGACCCCTGTGCTAGGGCAACAGAGCCTTTTAATCTACCTTACCTGTGCAAACCTAACATTCCAGGATGGGTTTGAATCCCTCCTGCAAAATACTGACAGACTGAAGACACCCAGAGTCGTCATACTCTAGGCTTCCGCCCTCCACTTTCTTTCTATAAAACCATTTGCTACTTATAGTTAAGAGAAAGAAAGGAGAATAATTCTGCATTTATTCATAATTACAACACTTTGTTCAGTTAAAATAACTGCTTTTTGTCCTCTGAAGGATGTCTTTCCACTATAATCTGCTTTTTGCACACTGAGATACTTTAAGCTTGCCAGAAAATGGATGCATTACTCTTCCTCTTTTCCTGACAGAAAACCATAGAATTGAAAAATTAAAAAGCTAAAGTGGTTGACTTAGATATATTCATATTGACAACAATTAGTTTTAGTATGTAATGAGTTTTAATTCAAATGGCTTCCTGGAGTTTGCATACTGAAGCCTACATTTTATCTAAGTTTACTGTCTTGTACTGTTCTGCATGTTGCATATAAATCAAATGGAAAAGGACAGGAAATGCTGTTTATCCACAACTTTGGTAGCATTTCTCTCCCAGTATATGTTTCTCTGAACTTGCACATCCAGGTGTTCCACTATAAAAGCCACATGTTAACACCCATTGAATGTGATATCTCACATGCACAACTTCTTCAGTCTGTAGGCCAATTGTTTTGGTCCATGCAAGTATGCAGTTCACACATGTGAGATGGTACTATTTGACATCCACATTCATCCTGCACATATATTATGTGGTGATCTGCTGTGCAGGTTTAAGTATGCATGTGTAACCTCAGCAGAAGCTTGGTACAGTATAGTCAATTTTGACTGTACAGCACATCTGTTTAAATAAGAGGGGGACGAAGCCCAAGTACTCCTCTTGTCACTTCAGTATATTCTCAGTCCACATAGGTTTTCCATGTGTAATTTGTAAGTCCACTCCATCCTTTTCCTACATTAATCAGCAATTCATTTATCTATTGATTGGTTGACCTATCCATTCATCCATACACACACTTACAAAATGCATATTTAAATATTATTTTATAATGAAATAGGCAATTAAATGTTGTTTTATTGCAATATATGCCCTTCTGAATGTATTTAAACCTACAATATGCCCTTTAGTACTTTTTTTGAGCTAAGAGCTACATTGCAGAAGTTGGAACTTCAAAGCATCATTACATTCCAAACCACACCTTCGACCAGGAATCAGGTCAGTTTGCATTGGAATTCACAAAAATCAAATTCTTCAAGCATCTCCATCTATTCAGCTCTCTACAAGGGTCATCATAGTTGGCTGTGCAAGTCATCTGTTCAATGAGTGGCTCTGCATAGATCTTTGCAGGCAGCACCATGTATACTGTTGAATGCAAGGATATGTAAAAGTAAAGGACCCCTCGAAGGTTAAGTGTAGTCAACATCTCACTTTAGGCCGAGGGAGCCGTTGTTTGTCCACAGACAGCTTTCCAGATCATGTGGCCAACATGACTAAACTGCTTCACAACAGAACACTGACAGAAGCCACAGCACACAGAAACACCGTTTACCTTCCCACTGCAGTCACCCTATTTATCTACTCACACTGGTGTGCTTTTGAACTGCTAGGTTGGCAAAAGCTGGGGCAGAGCAACGGGAGCTCACCTCATCACGTGGATTCTAACCGCCAACCTTTTGATCAGCAAGCCCACGAGGCTCAGTGGTTTAGACCGTATATTAAAGGATCTGTAGATTAGTGCCAACACCACCTAATTTAGTCAGTTGAAAATTCCAGCGTTGTGCTAATTATAAGAATAGGGAGTTGTTTGAGGATATGGAATAACTATGGATGTCAAAGAATTTTAAGCCACCAAGACTGCAAGCTAAGAAAATAAGAAGTACCTACTGAATCAGGCCCATGGCCCATCTAGTCCACCATCTTGTTATCACAGTGACCAGCCAGAAGCCTGTGGGAAATATGGCCTTTAGGCACTTCTACTTCACCCCCAGGACTCTTCACAGACCGTATTGTTCTCCTTAGGCCACACCCATCATTGGCGGCCTTGCTCCACACCCTCCTCAAGTGCTTTTGCCAGGCTGGAATGTATCATTGAACTGTAACAATACTGTACCTCTTATTTGCCTGGAGGGAGGTTGGAGATGTGGATGCAGAAACCTCTTATTTTTGCCCAGCCGGAATGTATCCTACAGTACAGAGGAAGGAGAGACAATTGCTCCACCCAATTTTGCTTCTAGCCCCACCCACCACTGGCACCTGGCCTTTAAAGACCTGCATTCCCACAAGGGAATAAAGCCCACTGGCTTTAAAAAAAAAAGTTCCCCCACCTCTGTACATACAGACCATCCTTTTCAAGGAAACCCTATGGGGCCTTGGTGAATTCACTTTCCTGGAGTAAATAGCTGGATTTAGGAAAGTCTCTCTTAATAAGTGTAATACTAGTGGTAGAAGTCAATGAACTTAGTAGCATGTTTTAGAGTTCTTAAAAGGTTACCCACCATATTAGAGTGAAATGAGACGGGCCTCAGTTTGTCTGAAAAGTGCTGAAGATAGCACTGTGCAGAAGGTTTTATTGGTTGCTGGATTCTAGCTTCCAGCTGCACAACAAACTAACATGAACAGTGAGAAGCAATTCATACTCAGAAAATACTTCATTTGTAGTGGAGTTACAAAGACCCGGAGACTAGATGGCTTTGTTTGAGTCATCCATAAAGGATGATATCTCGAGACAAGAACTGCCATCTGTCCTTTATTGTGTTTTAGCTTCTTTATTTGTTCCCCCAAACAATTTCACAGAAAGCTGTTCTCAAATATCTTGACACCTTGTTCCCAGCAAACACAATAGGAGGAGGCTTTTAGCCAAATGATTACCATATGCAGATCAAAAGGTTTGTTTTACGTTATTTACCATTTAGAATAATTATGAGCAGAGGTCCCTCGTGGCACTTGAATTAGTGAGAGAAATAAGCTGGCAAATGACATTTTCCATGATCTATATGTGCAAATTATTAATACAGTGCTTATACAGGGAACTGGAAAAATTCTTAGGCTGTGTGATTGTACACACTTATTATTGTTGTTTAGTCGTTTAGTCGTGTCCCACTCTTCGTGACCCCATGGACCAGAGCACGCCAGGCACTCCTGTCTTGCTCACTTTTCAGATTTTCTGGACCTTCTCCCTGCCCCTCCCTTCCCTTTTAAGACAAATCTCACTGTGAACTGAAAGGAGGAGGAGGAGGAGGAGGAGGAGGAGGAGGAGGAGGAGTCATTTAGTCATGTCCGACTCTTCGTGACCCCATGGACCAGAGCACGCCAGGCACTCCTGTCTTCCACTGCCTCCCGCAGTTTGGCCAGACTCATGTTTGTAGCTTCAAAAACACTGTCCAACCACCTCGTCCTCTTTCGTCCCCTTCTCCTTGTGCCCTCAATCTTTCCCAACATCAGGGTCTTTTCCAGGGAGTCTTCTCTTCTCATGAGGTGGCCAAAGTATTGGAGCTTCAGCTTCAGGATCTGTCCTTCCAGTGAGCACTCAGGGCTGATTTCCTTAAGAAATCACTTACCTAGGAGTAAAACCAACTGAACTACTTCTGACTAGCCACTGTGATGAGTATACCGATGATGTTTATTGTTTGGTAAGTAAGAGAGTGATATGCATCACTGAAACAGAGCTGAATGATCACTGTCTATTGTTTTCAGCAAATGACAGTTGAGGAAAATATATATAGTCAAATGGTTCGCAAGGATTCAGATCCAATAAGAATGATGGCCCAATGATGCATCACACTGTACAATAAAAATTAGGAACCTGGAGAAGTACCCTTTCCTTTAAAGCCCAAATGCAGCTCTTATGTCCCATGTCAGTTCCCATATGTCTGTCCCAGTATGTAATGTAAGGATTAAAATTCTGCATATTCATACCAATTTAATGTCTACAGAACTCTAAAAGCACAATGATTTTTCTCTTGTTTTTATAGAAAGGGGAATGTTGGGCTTGGGAAATGAAGAGTGTCCGCTTTTGTTCACACAAAATCTGTGCCATCAACTGAGGGCTTCTAGAATGTAGCCATTAGCACTCAGAAATGGGGCTATAATTCAGCATACACTTTATTGAATCCTTTAGAAGCTGATGGACTCACACCTGTATAGACATAAACTGGATTGCAGCCAAAGTTACTCATTTCATATTCAGTTAATACATTGAGGAGGCAAGGGTGACTGACTTGCATTCTCTAATTCCTCACAAAAGGGATAACAAAGAAGGCATAATTTGTAGGACAAAGAGCAACACCATGGGAATTATTTCAAAATATAAAATAGATTATGCCTGTATGATAAACATTTCAATGCAGCAAGATCTCTCTAACCTTGTAAATTCCCAGGTCCGCTATAATGAGCTCCGTTCCAATGAATTTCTTTATTTAAAAGAGAAGTGGTAATTAAAATATGCAGTCAGAATGCATGCAGTAACTGTCAGCATATAGTCTAGAAAGGTGGACTCCTGGTCTTTAATCATCAAACATTATCAATTGGCATAATCCTGTCTGGGGCAAATGAGGTCGCTAAGTGCTTTGAGCATACTTAAGCAGCATTAATACAGTAGTCACAGGCACAACGCCCCCCCCCGCACACAATATCATAAATCAAAAGGATGAAAAAATGCAGGAGAGTTTTACCACCTTTCTATCAATATAAAAAGAGATTTTTACATTATAAAATTCCAAGAACTAATTTGCATAATTCAGAGAGTCTTCTGTCTGAAGTTCAGGGACTTCCAACCAATTAAAATAGTTCATAAAGTTTGTTTACCATCTTCCTCCCCAGCTATCAAAAATCTCTCTGGAAACCCTCTTCCAGTAGCTATATGTGCAAATTCCCAATTCTCATTAGTTATCAAGTTCATTCACTGTACTCAGAAGCAATTTGTTCTGCTTTAATTAAGGTGGTAAACATGCCCTCAAAGCTCAAGGAGGAATTCTTCAGGTCATTTGTTTTCCTCGCTTCTTTATAGAATTTGGGGGAAGCTCCCAATTCCTACACACACACACACACACACACACACACACACACACACACACACAGTGCCCGTAGCTTACATGGCTATAAAATAATTCAAGGCTTTGCCAGTTATAAGTTTCTGCAGAGAATTTCATTCCACAAGGCATAAAATATGGCTTTGAATTTAGAATGCAACTGAAGGCCTAGCTTGTTTTTAGAAGCCAGGTTCCATCAATTACTTTCTGTGTGACCCTGAGCAAGAGAGATGAGAACACACTGCGACAACTGAAGCTATTGGGAAATGCGGTGCCGCTTAACGTCCCTGATAATTGGGCCAGGGCTCCACAACTCTATTACTAATACTTCCCCCAGAATCAGGAGATAACTCACTTTCAGACGCTTATCAAAGGCACTACAAATTAAAGTGAGTAATGTTTACAACCTGTAATGTTTACAACCTGTAATGTAGAACTTTGATCAAAATTCTGTGGGAGCAGCAAGATTCAAACCAATGAGAAAAGGGGCGGAGATGCAAAACTCAGACCGCTACAGAGCATCATTTCAGAACATCAGAGTGGCTCAGAATATTCCAAATTTGTAGTCTGGGAATGAAGACTGAGGATTTAAAATAGGAATCTACAATGTGTTGGTGTGCTTTAGTGAAAAGGGTGTTAATTAACTATTTATGTACTTGAAAAAATGTGCTGCGTAGGCAGGTATGCCTTCTGTTTAGAAGTCAATAAAGTAAAGCAAAGGACCCCTGACAGTTAAGTCCAGTCGCGAATGACTCTGGGGTTGCGGTGCTCATCTCGCTTTACTGGCCGAGGGAGCCGACGTTTGTCCGCAGACAGTTTTTCCGGGTGATGTGGCCAGCATGACTAAGCTGCTTCTGGAGAACCAGAGCAGCGCACGGAAATGCCATTTACCTTCCCGCCAGAGCAGTACCTATTTATCTACTTGAACTTTGATGTGCTTTCGGACTGCTAAATTGGCAGGATTAGAAGTCAATACATCACAACTATTTAATCAAGAGAGATGATCTAACTTGTAGCTCTCTTCCACAAACCTTCTGTCCTCAGGTTCGGCAAAGGAAGGAAGGTGGCCTCGTTTAGAAATGCTGTATCTCTCTGATATAGGCGTGGGGGAGAAAATAGATTCAGTTAAGATTTAAAGGGAAACCCACCTGAGAGGCACTTACTGAAACAATTGGAGAACCAAAATAAAGCCATCCAAAGTCAACTGTGATTTTATTTTCTATTATTATTTTGGCAATGTGGTTCTCCAGCCAAGGGCATATTAAGGCGACTGTCCGCTAGGGCCCAAAGGGTATGAAAACTCACAACACTAAATCATAAGGGTAGTCCATAGAACTGTTGGGATTACACTGCTCCCGAGCTGCAGATGTGTGGGATTATTGCATGTCACATGTCTGTTTACATTCCAGCACAGATTGCTGGAGTCCCGTGAGCAGAACATCCGCTCTGTATTTTTTGTTTTGTTTTCAGTCTCTCCGAGAAGAACAACAAGGAGAGAGGCCATGTTTTCCTTTGTCCTGATTTATGTAGAATAGTATGGTATCATATCCATGCCTCGAACCTGATCTGTTGTGTGATTACTCTGCTGAGTAATGTGTGCCCCAGCATGCACTGCGGCTTGAGTTGCGGACGCACGTCGGAGGAGGATGACTGATGGATCTCCGCAGCAGCAAGGCTGAGAAGGTAGATGCTCCGGCTGGGGCCGAGCCAGCTGGCTTTTCATCCCTCGGTTCTGACAAGAAGAATGCTAGCCTAAGAACTCCAGTTTTCGGAAAATGGGTAAAAAGGAAACTCCAGTGTATATACAGTTCAACATCGCGCAAATCTAGCTAGTGGGAGAGTCAACTTAGTTTTTAAAAGGGCAGGCTTATCTACAATTCTAATTGGACACTACCAATTGTACACTAATTGCACACTACTGAATAATTGTACACTAATTGCACACTACTGAAGAAGTGTGCATGCACACAAAAGCTCATACCAAAATAAAAACTTAGTTGGTCTTTAAGGTGCTGCTGGAAAGTCCTTCACAGATTTGACTATGTCAACAAGATCCTTTAAAACAAGCAAGCCTTAACATTGTATCAGGGAAAAGATTGCTCTCTTCCCTGGTCACATTTCTCCAAGACATGTAGAACAACTCTGACAAGATTGAAGAAAAAAACAAAGAAAACGAGTCATCAAATGGAAGCCCGTGTATTCAGATGAAAGATCAACCACACAGAGAAAACAAGTAAATTTTCACAGGTGGAGAAAAGTGACTGAAAGCTTTCAGAGAGATGTGCTTTTGCCAAATATGCAAATTCATTTGGATTCCTGGCATTCTGGGTCATTCTTCCCCAAATTTTGATACACTGAAAGGGATCATGAAAGGGATGCAGAAGATTTAGTGAGAGCATACTCAAAATGCCTTCTGATTCCTCCATCCTCTGAGCTAAACCATTTCATTCACTACTTAGATGCCACAGAGTGAAGTGATGGATCTGAGAATACTGCACATAGAAGACAATTCACAGTAAGGACCAAAATTGTACCGTAGCTCTCTGACTTTAACTTTTGTCAAATTCTGAAGGGAAAAGATCGTTCACCAAGTAATTTGTTCATTAAAAATAAATCATGCTTACCACTGCTGCAGTCACGACTGCTATCATTATCTGTTCTTTTCTACAGAATTTGATATTACAAGAGAAATGTCTTTTGAATTTGCTCCCAAAGAAAAGTAGAAAAAGAAGATAGAACTTTACCCTTATATGGCGTCATCACTGTGTGTAAATATTTTCTTTTAACTTTACCAATGTTCATCTTAGATGGAACTCTGAACACAGGAAGCTGCCTCACACTGGGTCAGATTGTCCGGGGTTTCAGACTAGAGACCTTCTCAGCCCTTCCTAGAGTTGCTGAGGATTGAAATTGACAGCTTCTGTGTGCAGAGGAGAAGCTCTACCTCAGAGCTTGAGACCTCCCATAAAAAGAGGGGCCTATATGTGCGAATTCCTGAAAAATAACATACAAAAATTCATTGTGTTAGGAATAATTGTGTGCAAAAATGTGTATATTAAGATAAATGAACACCAAAGGTGCATATAAATTTTTAAAAGAATCTGCAATCTGATGTACAAATAGGGTAAAGTGAACATAAGATGGGGAAAATGAGAAACTAAGAGGAAGCCTTATTGAAAGATTCATCCACCCCAACCTTACAGACTAACAATTGTTGTTATGGAATAAAACTCTGTGGACTAAAGCCCTGACCACAAAGGTTTATTGTCATAATAAGGCAGGGATGAACGATCTCTTTCTGGAGGGGGCAAAGACCTTAAAGTTTAAGGTGCCTCAAGAATCTTTGAATCAAAGAAAGCCATGAAAACTGTAACATTATGACATTCATACCATGGGCTGAACTGGCACTGAAAGTCACGTCTTTGAGCATGTTTTGAGTGCAGTGGGGGATTCATCAAGTTCTCATAGCATATTAGTATATCTAGACTTATGCTCTGCTGTGCCTGCATCACAAACAGCAACAGGTTCATGGCTCTCGGCAGCAGTGCAAAGAGATAAATTATTTGCAAAACTCTGACTACAAACCCAGCCTCCACTTCAGCCCAGCACCTCAGTGCTCCAGCAGATGTTGGTATAGTAGTAGCAGCATTGAACAGAAATGTATTGGAGAAAGGTCAATGGGGCAATTGCCCAGGACGTCAAATTTAAGGGCCTGGCATATGAAACATCAACACGAGGCCTGAACTTCCAGCTTTCATTTAAGAAAAAGTAAGGCCATAAGCCTAAAGGTGAGAGCTGCTGCCACCTGCAATTTATGTGAAATGAGTTAGCTCACTTTGGCTGACCTAAGTCCCCACCAAACAGTGGGTTGGGGGTGTAGGGGCTCCTTCAACACCTCCCCCATCTTCAGAAAGTCCATCTTCAGAAAGTGAATGCAGAAGCAGCAGCTTCTTCCCTGGGAGATAAGACTTTTCTCCTCTCCTTCATGCAGTGCTTTTTCTCCTGACAAAACTGACTGGTACTCAGTGCTGGCACACTTTTTTGCTGTCACCCCACCATCTTTTGTGGGGGGGGGGTAGTTTCACCCTCTACCTCCCTTTCAAAAGAGAGGAAGACTCCATGGCTTCCTCTAGCTAGGAGACGGGCTTTGGCACTCATCGCATCCATGGCAGCCAGTGGGAGACAGACAGCTCTCTCCAGTGAAAGAAAGCCTTCTCTCTCCTTGTCCTCCACAGCTTTGACACCAATAAATGGGCTACAGACTTTTCCCAATAAATAATACCCAGATGAATAAAACACAGAGTCATACCTTTATTTACCATTCCTATCCCCATGTGACAGCTACGAACATGAGTTTGACCAAACTGCGGGAGGCAGTAGAAGACAGGAGTGCTCTGGTCCATGGGGTCACAAAGAGTCGGCCACGACTAAATGACTCAACAACAACTACACCCCCATGTGACTGGTTCATTTGCGGCTAAAGCAAGTCATGGAATCTGTTGTCCCATGCCATCCCCTCACTTCTAAATGACATGACAGGGTGCCAAAACAGTCTGCCGCCTCACGAGACATCATCTTTGAATCACAATAATCTATCTATAGCCAAGAGATTCCTTCTGTAACTGTATAAAGTCCTCAAACCTGGGTGTGTGTGTGTGTGTGTTAAATGGTCTAAGACAAGAGCTGCTGCATCCTGTAGAGAATGACATCAGTGAAGCACAGCACTAAGTGTCTCATGGCCTCTTAGCATAGCTGTCAACTTTTGGATTTGAAAATAAGGGATCAGCAGCAGCCTCACCTGTCCCAGGGACAGTCTATGGTATATCTAACAATCCAGGATAGCAGCGGGAAACGGCGCTGGAATAAAGGAATTTCCAGCAAAAAAAAAAAGGGAGGGTTGACAGCTATGCCTCTTAGGAAGTTGTTTTAGGAACACAGAACCTGTGGCCCTCCAGATGTTGTTGGACTCCAACTCCCATCAGCCCTGCCCAGAATGACCAATGGTTGGGGTTGATGGGAGTTTTGGCTAGCAACATATGGAGGTCCATGGGTTCCCTATCCCTGACTTAGTTACTTCTTTCCCCTCTTCTACTGCTTTAGCATTAACAGTTCCACTGTGCAAGAAACACCAGCTTTTACTACGGAGGCTAGGGCTATTGTGCTAAGTCACCCAACTGTGTCAGTACTTTCTTCCTCAATTCCCTCAGTCAGCATAATAGCTTGGCTTATGCTCTTATGTATTTTCAAGCATGACATGTTGCAAAAATTGGTCTTTGGCTTTCTGATATAAAACCAGGCCTTAGCTAGACTACTTGAAAGAAGTCTCCCCCAACTTTCTTCAGAGCACAAAGCTCGAGTTTGATTATTTATTTCCCTTATATCATCTGTGGGTTCCCCCGCCCCTTTTCTTTATCTAACTGCAATTTAGCTACACATTTAATTGAACTGAAATGACTGGGCCTAATGTAACCATGGCTATAAACTAATTCCAAAAGCTCAATTAGGTATCATTTTAAGTATCTCTTTTCTAAAAAGAATACATATTTAACATTCACTCTTTACTTTTCAATTATTTTCAAGGAAAGAATTGTGTTAGTTATAATTAAAGAACACACAGAAGAGTGGCATTATCTCTGGACCAGCAGGAGTTTCCAGCAACGAATACAACCATGACCATTTTTGATGTGCACAAAGCTACTAATGGAAAAGCGTCCTACTGTTTCAGCTATTTATTGCTAAAATCATGCACCATTGTGAATTCATCACTCATTCATTCATAAAATGAATAAACAGTTATATTGCCTCTTTCAAAATGTATGATAAAAACCGGATGATCAGATCTCCCACCTCAAAGATATTTCAGCAGCCTCTTGAGATACATGCTTAGTGCAAGGAGAAAGCAGTTATTCACACAGCAGGTTGATCCCCTGGCAACTAATTCTTCCCCTGATCTTTCTTATGGTGCATTCAAGAATCTCTTTCTCTACAACTACATGAGAGCTCTCCGCATATAATTAGGACTTTTCTACAATATCTCTAAAGGTTTCACCTTGCAGATCACATAGCCTAGCTGCAGAACATAAATTTATTTCCTGGGAGTGAGGAACTCTTTGCACCATGTTGGGGGAAAATAGCATCTGTCCACCTCCTGGATTTCTCATTGCACATCATTTATTGGCTTTATGCGATATTTTGCAAGTGAAAAATGCAACAAAAAGTTGCAGCATGGAGTGCTCCTTTGCAGTCCTCCAAACTTGTCATGTCTTCTTCCAGGATGCTCTCTTCCTTCCCCGCCATCCCAGCTTTTCATTTCCAGGGTTCCATTGCACCTCCTTCTTGTGCATGGCTGTTTTGACTACATATGGGCTGGTCCTCCCATTAGGCAGAATGAGGCAGCTGCCTGGGACAGCACATGTTGGGGCAGAGAATGGCAACAGAGTGCTACAGACCATGCTCTGACTTGTGCCCTCTAAGCTAGCCTGTTGCCTTCAGGTGTACTGAAGGATGTTGTCCTATTGCCAGTGTTGAAGGTTCAACTGCCAGTCCATTAAGCTCCTGTATGTTGAATACAATCAACATTCTAAGAATGACAACTATTATAATATATAGCAGGGACGGTGAAACTGTGTGCCTCCAAATGTTGTTTGGTCCCAACTCTCATTATCACTGACTGTTGGTCATGCTGGCTGATGGAAGTTGGAGTCCTACAACATCTCGACCATGGGTTCTCCATCAGTGTATGTAAGGCATAATTTATATCGAGGAAAATTGAAAGGGTTTTCTTTTTTAGTAAATTAGTATGGATCAGTAAAAAATTATCTTGACTTTCCAGCAATCTACCTCCATTCCTGCCTTATCTACATACTCTGACTTTCTGATATCACATGTTCCACCTATGGAGATTCTCTTTATACCCCACACATCATCTTTTGTGAAGAAACTAAGGATGCATCAAAGTGGACAAGCTCCCAGCTTAAAAAAAAATAAGAACAGTCTAGCAATGCCTCTTAAGCCTGCCCCACAAAATTCCTATTTGGGAAATTTAAATATAAATAGGTCCTCAGTAAATCATCTCCTCAAGACATGTGATATCTATGCATTCAACTTAAAATCATGGCCCTGGGTTTGTAATCTTTGGCATCAATTTTCACAAAGAGGAGCTAAACTACAATAGATGAATCCACCCTATCATAAGGCATTATGCTCAGATAGAAACCAATTACTCTTTCCTTGATAGAATATGAATTCCTATGATAGAATAGTGGTTCAAGTTCAATTTGCAGCTAGTGCTTTCAAATTCCTGAATGCTACTTGAAAATTCAGAAGCACTTTGAAGACTTATGAAAGTCACAAAGCCAGCAAAGAATATCTCCTGAGTTCAAGAACCTACATTTTTTATTTGGGAGATTTTTTTTAAAAAAAAGATTTAACTCTGTGCTGATAGATGTTATTTTCTTGAGTCTTTTTTATTTTATTTTAAAGAAAGTAAAGTTGTGAGAGTCATAATGCAGATTTCATTGGCAATATTGCATGAGCCCCTTCCCCCTTTTCTTTGTATTAGTGTCAACAAAAACAAAGCCAAAATGACTTCTAATACAGAAGTATTGACATATTACATCCATCAAGTACTCAGTCTGCGTACACAAAGAGTTGAGTTGTACCAATCAAGAAGTGTACACTCTTTCACACAAACACTTGATATGCTTGGATCGGTGTTCAGTATAGCATGTGAACAAACCTAGTGCCACCATTGGATACGATCCTCTGATTATGTGTTGCCAAACTTATTATTTTGGGAATATTACCAGAAGAGAACACTTTCTTAGTCTTTTCCATACTGCTCATCCCTGCTGATGTGGGAGGGGAGAAAGGGGGTGAGATTCCAGGAAAAATGACTTTGGCAATTCCACCCACCACTGAACCCAATGTGTTTGGCTTTAGATGTGACCCTCAAAACGTAACCCCTATGTAAGTTGCAACTGGCAGGCTTACTGTATATGATATGTTACAGTCATCATGCGTATTGGATATTCTCTGATATTCACCCTGTGATATTTAAACTCAATCACAGCTGTATGCTTTTACTGCTACTGCTATATGATATGATATGATAGCTATGTTCAAATATATAAAAGGATGTCATACAGAGGAGGGAGAAAGATTGTTTTCTGCTGCTCCAGAGAAGCGGACACGGAGCAATGGATTCAAACTACAAGAAAGAAGATTCCACCTAAACATTAGGAAGAACTTCCTGACAGTAAGAGCTGTTCGGCAGGGGAATTTGCTACCAAGGAGTGTGGTGGAGTCTCCTTCTTTGGAGGTCTTTAAGCAGAGGCTTGACAGGCATATGTCAAGAATGCTTTGATGGTGTTTCCTGCTTGGCAGGGGGTTGGACTGGATGGCCCTTGTGGTCTCTTCCAACTCTATGATTCTATGATTCTATATACAGTTTTCCTATCCTTGTTTTTTGTTATTCTTAACAGAATAGATCCATTTGTGACTTTACATCAGACAAGTCCTGGATTATGCCATCGATACTAAACATTTCTGAAGGAGCTGGCCATGCAATCTTATCCATGTAAGAAGTCCAAACAAAACCAAGGGTTGGGCTTGATGAATGTTTGGTAAATCAGATGTAAACACCCCTACTCCTAATCATGCTTAAAAGTAAAGGTAAAGGGACTCCTGACCATTAGGTCCAGTCGGGGACGACTCTGGGGTTGCGGCACTCATCTCACTTTATTGGCTGAGGGAGCCAGCGTACATCTTCTGGGTCATGTGGCCAGCATGACTAAGCCACTTCTGGTGAACCAGAGCAGTACACGGAATCGCCATTTTCCTTCCCGCTGGAGAGGTACCTGTTTATCTACTTGCACTTCATGCTTTTGAACTGCTATAGGTTGGCAGGAGCAGGGACCGAGCAACGGGAGCTCACCCCGTCGCGGGGATTCGAACCACTGACCTTCTGATTGGCAAGCCCTAGGCTCTGTGGTTTAACCCACAGCACCACCCACGTTTACTTGGAAGTAAATACTGTTTCCAGTAAATTCCAAATGAACATGCTTCCAATTGCACATAAGTAGAATAAAGAACCTTTTATGTCAATAGCAGTACAATCCTATGCGTGCCTACTTAGAAGTTCCTTTGAGTTCAATGTGACTTAGTCCCAGGTAAGTTTGCCTAGAATTGCAGTTTAATGAGGTTTTATGCTGGGCATACACTAGCTGATGTCATGCTATTGTAGCTTCTGAAATTGCTGTGAAGTTTGGAGAAGATAAAACCAAACACTCACAAATGTTTTCTTTCTTGCAAACTTGCAAGGAGCGTTGAACCTTAGTATAAAGTGCTATGGTTAAAAAAGAAATGTTTTTATAAAGCTTTGCTTCCAGAGTTTCAGTTAGTAATTATTAATCTCTACAAAGTCTTTCGTGTCTTTTTACCTTAGCACTTCATCGATGCAGCTTTTTTTTTTAAAGGGAAAAAATAATCTATGGGAAATACATTTCCCTTCCCCTTGTACCCTATAAAACTCACAGTAGTATCAGAAACTAAAAAGGCAGAAGTGGTGTCTCTTTCTACCTTACTGAAAGTGTAGCTAAATCCATTCAATCTCTGCTACAAATTAGAAAGCAGATGATAGAGTAAGAACTCCCTTTTGATTCCTCTCCGTAGCTATCTGCATTCTTGTTATGTAATGCATCCTGTTTGTATCAACTTTTATTGGTCCGTAACTGTCATGAATTATTTATCCATTCTAATTGCTTTTGGGGGGGGGGTCCCTTGATTTAAATGTGCGACTGCAACTGATGGGGAGATTCTGAACCATTTAAATTAACTTGCTTTATAACACTGTGTTATGGATCAATATAATTTGTAAATCTTAAATGAACATTCAACACAGACTCAGAATGCAGATGGGATAAAGCAGTAAAAGGTAAAAGACAACAACAAAAATCTAGCACGGGTTCTGGCATGTTTAGGAATATTGTCTGGTATTATTGTCCAACATTTAAAAACACCTGTGTTCAGTATTGATCATTAAAACACAGCATGCTTAATTTATTGGTTTTTTTTTAAGCAATATGAATTAGCAGGGAAATACATATTTTGACCTGTGATTATTTCTAATAATAATAATTGGCATGGAGGAGGGCTATTTACACCACAAAAAGTAAAAATAAGGGTAATATTTCATGATCCAGGAAATAAGCAAGATGAATTGATATAAGGGCTATTTTGGCAAAACACCAAGCTTTCCCCATACTGTGCTAGCATGGAGGCATGTGTCTCAATCAATTCTACCCCTCAAGAACACACTGCTTAGAGAGATAGCACGTCTAAGTGCAACTCAACAGTGTTTCACAAAATTGTTATGAGGTTCAAAAACCAGTAGAAATGGAACGTGGTCAAAGACAGAGCAAGAGAATGTCATTCAGTCACCATAGAGCCCGCTATATATATCACAGTTATATGCCTGATACATTGCCAAAGCCTGTTATAGTGAGACTACAACTAACGAGCAGCATAAGGGATACAGCTGTCTCTGCCAATGTTATGGTTATTCCATTGCAGCATCCATGGAAGTCGCTCTGCACTATTGTGGCTAGATAGATCAGGAGGAGAGAGGTGCCCAACCACTGGCGGAGGAATGGAAGTGCAGAGGGAGCAGACCGCCCCTGGCACCACTATTCCAGTAGGGCGCCATCGTGGCGGGGCTCCTCGGACACATGCCGCACACCCCACTGTGTGCCGGGCGCCATGCCCCCACAAGTGGCTCGCCATGCCCCCAGAACACATGCCACGCCCCCAGAACACATGCCACGCCCACAGAGTGCATGTCATGCCCCCCCCCCCGGGGATGCCAGCCATGCCCCTGCCTGCTCTCTGCCCCCGGTGGCAAAGCATGCAGCTTCGCCACTGTGCCCAATGCCAATGAAACACAACCAGTTAGGACGGTATCAAATCTAGCCAGCGTTACACTAAACTGAAGGAAAAGGGCATACAGGACACTGTATCATACACCTCTGGGGGAATGCCTAATTGTAGCATTTGAAGTCCACTCTCTTATGTTATGGTAGACTCTGTGCAACAGCCTACCACACTTTTCCCTCCACTTACCCAGGAGCATGCATCTGCTCTTATCCCAGCTGGAGAAGGACATCAGGTAATGTTCACACCCACATCAACACCATTTAAGGCACCTGGCTTTCTCTGAAGACTCTCAGGAACTGTTCCCTGAAAATATATCTATGTACAGTGCTACCTTAGTTCTTAAACTTAATCCATTCCAGAAATCCGTTCCAAAAACCAAAGCGTTCCATTGAAAGTAATGCAAAATGGATTAAACTGTCCCAGACTTTTAAAAACAATGCCTAAAGCAGCAATTTAACATGAATTTTACTATATAATGAAACCATTGATCCATAAATTGAAAGCAATAAACAACGTACTGCAGTCACACAATCAATCAATCAATCAGTAGCTGAACTGGGTTCCACACAGTCACAAAAGCAAAAAAAAAAAAAAAAAGAGTCGCAAAAACAGACAGACCTTAGCGTAACACTCAAATCGGAAGCGTAACACTCAAAACAGAAGCATAACGTTCAAAACGGAGCATGTTCGGCTTCCAAATAAAAGTTCACAAACTGTAACACTTGCAATGTTTGGGTTCCAAATTGTTTGAGTACCAAGGCATTTGAGAACCAAGGTACCACTGAACATATTTATAGGGAGACATGATATAATAGTAACATGATACAGGGTCCCATCTCAGTCTTCCATCTCTTGCAGTGCTGGGTCTTTTTCTACTGCCATTAATAATACTTTTGAATGCCATTCATAATAATTTCTTCCCCACCTTTTACTTACATTTGTACTCATGTGTGTGTGTGTGAGTCCTAAGAGATCAGATTGGGGATGGATTGGTATTTATTTGCATAGATTGGGCGAGGGCATATAGTTATAGAAGTCACTCCATCATTAACTAAAGAGGGATATTAGAATTATTTAATTGGGATTTTATGGTCCATGGGGTCACGAAGAGTCAGACACGACTAAATAATTAAACAACAAAAGTTTCCTTACTGTGCAATTATGTCTGTGTCTACTCAGAAGTAAGTCCCATTGAGTTCAGGGAGGCTTCTTCCCAGTTAACTGGGTACAGTGGTACCTCGGTTTAAGTACACAATTGGTTCCGGAAGTCTGTACTTAACCTGAAGCGTACTTAACCCGAAGTATGAGTGTAATTGGTTCTGGAAATCCGTACTTAACCTGAAGCATACTTAACCTGAAGCGAACTTTCCCATTGAAAGTAAAGGGAAGTGGATTAATCCGTTCCAGACGGGTCTGCGGAGTACTTAAACTGAAAGTACTCAAACCGAAGTGTACTTAAACCAAGGTATAGGATTGCAGCATTAATATATATTCTTTATATGTATATAGATGTATACAATCAATCCTTGTTTTGCACTGGGGTTACTTTCCATATCCCCCCCCCACACACACACTGGTGGAACATGCATAAACCTACTCTGCCCTGCCCATGGTCCTCCACATTCTGCCCTTTTCATGACATTTGGAGACTATTTCCAAGTTCTGTGCCAGGCACACATGCATAATCTTGCATCATTCGGACGCTCCTAAATCGGTCGTTGCCTGTATATTAAAAATCTATTCTCTTTAAACAGTAGTGTGTGTGTGTGTGTGTGTGTGTGTGTGTGTGTGTGTGTGTTATATGCATGCAGGAAAAGTAAACAGTTTTTCTCTCCTACTAAAGCTGTTCCTTTTTGGCCATTCCTGACAATAATCTACATTCCTGATAGCATCAGGATTAACTTTTTAAAATTGTGCTTGGTTTGTGCCAACAGCTATCACTTTTAGCCCTGTTACTTAATGGAAGAAAAAATTTCTGGTCACTAATCTGCTGGGGATCAGAAGGTTGGTAAAGGAAATTGAATTCAACATCAAAATAGATCTTCTGTGAAATTTAATTTTCCCCTCTAGGGGTTCCTTTGAAGCTTTGAGATTCTCTCTCCTCCTCCTTATTTCTTAGACTCACAGTAGAATGACTTGGCTTCTGGATGTGGAAAGCTGGTTGTCTCAGATGAAGTGTATTCCCAGCTCTGAAAGACAAATGACCCCCTTCTGTTCAACTACATAAATACTTCTGAAGACTTAAAAATTTAAGGCATGCTGAACCTGGATCTTTAGCTTCTCTAGAAATATAGCTGGTGCATTAGTAACAGAAGCCTGAACCAAAATTGTATTTTGTTTCTCTAAAGGAAATGGACTCAGACAATTAATTAATTCTCCCACACATGTTCTATGCAGTTATTTATTTTAGACTTTAATCTGATATTCCTTCAAGGATATCTCCATCTACTTATTTACGATGGGACACAACACAATGCCTTTTTACCCGGCTGATACCAAACCTGTAATGAAGGCCCTATAGCTCCCCCTGCTTTGTTACACATCAATCCCATTCATCAGGTGAGCCACAAGCTCAGCATCAAGACCAGAAATATCAGGAGGAGAGCCTTCATAGCTTGCACCAAAGAACAGTTGGTAGAAACTGCATGGCTAAGTTGGTGTATTAGCAAAGAAGTTGAGAATATACAAAATAGTAGCCATTATTTTGTGAGACCACACTGAGGATTACAGCTCTGAAGAGGAATGGTAGGAAGCTCCCCTTCTTCCTGCTCCTGACCAGGATCCTGAAGCTGCTCAGGAACAATGGAGCAGTATAGATTCAGAGAATTGGTTTGCAGAGGGACATAGTTTGGGAAACAACAGCTGGGCAGAGCTTAGTGGGGAACAGCTAGGAGAAGCAGAATCGGAAGAGAGAGAGATAACTGACTTCCCTTCACTAGAAAGTATCCAGCCTCTATCTCCAAGGGCACGGAGAGCTGATAAGGTTGCTGTGCAGAAGACTCGGTGGTTGCGAGATCAGGCTGCAAGAAGGGAAAAGTGACGGAGATAACTTGGGGCGGGGGAGTAGGAGGGAAGCTTAACTGGGAGCACCTTTCCTCTGAGAATGGCTGTGCTGTTCTTTTGCTCTGATCATTAAACACTCTTAAACTGGTAAGGGACTCGAATTGCTTTGTTCTGCTGATGGACAGCCAAAGGGGGGTGGGGGAGAAACCATTCTCCAAAGCCTGATATTTTGGGACCTGGGATATATCAGTCTTACTGAGCCTCTTTCTTCTTTATGTTAACCCCAAACTCGTTAACTCACCAAAACACCATATGGAAGCAGGAGCAACCTGGTGTCTGTATTACAGTTTTGGATAAATATAGCAAGAGACAAGAAGCACGAGATCCACTGGAATGGGGGGGAGGGGAGAGCTCCAGTGTGATACAACTAGAGCACTAAGAATAGACAGCATTAAATACCTTTGGGGAATTAGCTCAACCCTTTCTTAAAACCGATCTTGTTATGGGTTCATGCCGTTGTTTCTTTTTGGAGATTGTTCCCAAACTTTACATGCTAAGCAGTTTGAAATCTTATTTTAATTCCTCTTTGAAACTGATTAATCAACTTGAAGTTAGTAATCCCCAGAAGAATATTTTGTTTTGCATGCCAAAGGGGAATGGTGTTTTTAAAAGGCACCTTTTTTTTTTCTTCCTCTCTGACTCTGTTGGTTATCTGCAGAAGGCTTTCTTCAGATTCCAACATATTAAAATTTAACAACTCGAAATCTCAAGGGATTATCATTTATAATTTATAGGGAACACAGGCAATCTGACATATACTTCCCTTTCCCCTCCAGCTCTACTGTTGTATCCTTCCTCTCTTTACTGTTCTATAAAATATACAATTGTTTTCCGTAGTAGTATTTTTTTCATTACCCAACAGATTTCCCCCCCCCCTGTTACCTGCTCAAGTATTTCAAGATTCTCCTGTTGCATTCCCACACCTGCTTATCTGGGAGTAATGTTAGGAGGCATTCTGCAAAGAAACAGAAAAGAGGATTGTAACTTTAAGAACCTTTCCCGTGAGTTCTGGGTGTGGTTTTCTAGGTTCTTGATTAGGCACAGCTGGTAATGTGTACAAAAGAAAAGAAGTCCCAGTTTGAATTTTGCCTGCAGAGAGAGAACACCCACAGGCTTTGTGCTTGTTGTTTCTGTATAGCTATAATAAACCTTTGTTTGAGTGTTTTACACCCGTCTCGTGGTTCTGTCATCTGCCACCAGAAAGAAGAAAAACAGCCTCCAACAAGTAAGCCTCACTGAACTCAGTGGAACTTAGTCCTAAACAGATGTGTATAGGATTATGTTGTACAAGTTGAAGTGGTAACATTTTTATCCTCACATATCAACCTTTCATTTTAGCTGATTGGATTAAGAGTTGTGTGGTGTTGCTACCGTACTTCTATTCTGTAAATGCGGATGGATATAGTTAAAATATAGTGGGTGGAATTAAACGCCGTGCAACTCGATTGTGTCATCAGTTTCTGCTTGACAAATTGAATAATCTACCCTTCTTCATATACTGTTCTTGGGAGTTCTTCTCCCCCCCCCCATTTGGATTGGGGGGCACGCAGGAGGAGAAAGGAAAGCCTCATTGAATTAGTGGGACTCATTGCACTTACTTACACTAGAACACCTATGTAGTTGAATCCAGCTATTTGAATTTTAACATCACTGGTTCGGAATACATAAGTCAATAGATGAAAACACCTGACTTGTCATACAGCCATAAATTAGGTTGGTGTCACAGAAAGAAGCCTACATGATTTTAAGTTTTCACTTATGGGACACAGAACAACTGGGGGATTATTGTTGTTGTTATTATTATTATTATTATTATTACTATTATTATTAATTTTATTTATATCCCACCCTCCCTGGTCAAAGCCGGGCTCAGAGCAGCTAACAAGTAAAAATAGCACAGTGTACATAAAATCACACAGTCAATTAATTAAAATACATTCTAAAATCAATTCAGAATCAAATTAATGGCAACTATTGGGCTAGAGTTCTATGAGGATTACAGAAGGAGAGAGGGGGTCAGACTGTGCCTTGGCCCGGGATCTCCAAGATGTTTTTATTTGAAGACTGTAAGGTCCTCCATGGGAAATACCAGGAGAGGCGGTCCTGTAGGTACGAGGGTCCTAGGCCGTATAGGGCTTTAAAGGTTAAAACCAGCACCTTAAACCTGATCCTATACTCCACCGGGAGCCAGTACAGCTGGTATAGCACTGGGTGAATGTGATCCCATGACGAGGACACCGTAAGGAGTCTTGCCGCGGCATTCTGCACCTGCTGGAGTTTCTGGGTCAGTCTCAAGGGCAGCCCCATGTAGAGTGAGTTACAATAATCAAGCCTGGAGGTGACCGTCGCATGGATCACAGTGGCCAGGTCAGGGCAAGAGAGGTAAGGAGCCAACTGCTTAGAATGGATTTTCAACAGGGTAACAGTGGAGGGGGAAAGCACCGAACTAAACTATTTGTTCGCACACACACACACACACACCCTACCATCTTGTAAAATATCAGGGCAATGCACAACATTACACATACAATAAAACACAATTTTAAAAAGTGCACAATAACCATGGCTCCCCTCAAAGAATCATGGGAACTGTAGTTTGTTAAGGCCGCTGAAAGTTTTTAGAAAACTTCTTACAAAGCAACAATAATGCACTTCCCAAACAGACACTATGATTGCTAAATGTGAGGTGGTGTGGATTTGACCTTAAGCCCACACCAAAAGGTGGGTCGAAATTACGAACTCCACACCCTTGACACTCCCTGCCCTCCCCAGGGAGCACCTGCAATCATTCCTTGTCCTTTGAACACTATATATCATATAGCCACTGAGAAGCCTACTCTGAATTTATATTTCAAGTTTTTGTTCTGAAAGTAAGCCTACAACAATCTTCCGAAGGAGCGTAGCCAGATGCACAGTATATAATCGGCTGAGCTAGCAGCTTCAAGGCACAACTGAAACTGCCTCGGTATCTAATCTAATTGTATTCAAAAGATAATATTCAAGGGGCAGAGCAAGTAAAGATTCAATAAAAGCCCTGTCCGTTTTTTTGTACATCAAAAATCCTTGTGCATGTCTGAAATTGATTATTCAATTGAGCAATCTCTGCAGCCCTGAATAGTCTTTCTGTAGTGTCAGCCAACCTTGAAACCTTTCTCTTTTTCAATTTGACTATTAAGCAAGTCCTGCAAGTTACATTTTAAAACACTGAATTTCATTTTCAGAAAGGGTTCCTGTATAGCCAAGCTACCAAGGTGTAAGCCACAAAGCCTCTCTGTTAGGCTGCTGCTATACTGCAGTTCTCCTTCCACAGTGGGACAACCTACCTCTCTGGGCCTTGGTGCTGTTGCTACTGCAGGGAACAGCTGCAACAACTCCTTTCCAGGACAATGTTCTTGTGGCTCCTTTGACACTAACAGGCAATCATACAGCACATAGCCATGCATCCAGCTACTTTCAAGGCCAGGTAGGCTCCGTCTACGCAGGAAGTCTCTCCCCGCCCCCATAATAACATCCATTTTATAAATAAAATAAACATTTGGCTATATAAGCCTGGAACTTCTCTCATCTTTGACTAATGGTTTTCCAACTTAATCTCTAATATGCATTTTGTTCTTATAAATATTACTATTAAATCATGATCTTAAATAAACAATTTGTAAATTGCATTTAGTAATAAATGATAATTTGACCCTACAAAACGTCTTGTAGCCCTATTAGCGATGTCAATTGTTTACAGTTGTCTTTCAGATACAACATGAATTCATTCCAGTCTTTCAATAAATTCTGGTCCTGCTGGTTCCGAATTCTCCCAGTCAATTTCGCTAATTCGGCATAGTCCATTAATTTCATCTGCCACTCTTCTTTCAATGGTATCTCTTCTTGCTTCCATCGTTGGGCTAGTAATATTCTCGCTGAAGTTGTAGCATATAAAAATAGTGTTTTGTCCTGCCTGTGTATTTCTCTACCCACAATTCATAATAGGAAGGCTTCTGGGTTTGTTTGTTTTTACAAAAGTTCATTATATATTGTACCCAGGAAGTCTCTTAGACCTGTAGGACCAGGCTGGTGACACAGCAAGCAAGCTGTGCAAGGAATATATGAAGCAAATACCTGAGCAAGGAATATATGAAGGTAGCAACTGGCAACAGACTGGTGCAACAACACCTTTCTTATGGTCCCTGGAAGGAGAATTCTTCCTCATAGGCATCTTGTTGATTGTCACAAATGCTGACACACATCCCGTGCTATGCTTAGTGGTTTAACACTCTGTCTTCCTAAGGAACTCTGAAAATTGTAGCTCTGTGAGGGGAATAGGAGTCTTCCAACAGCTTTCAGCATGCTCAACAAACTACAGTTCCCAGGATTCTTTGAGGGAAGCCCTAACTGTTTAAGGTGGCATGGTATGGCTCAAAATGTATAGGGCAGATGACACCTGATAAGTTTCTCACCGTGTGTGTGTGTGTGTGTGCTTCTTTGTGAAATGAGACATCTTAACTTTCCTCAGTTACAATAAGCTTCATATAACTAGATGTTTGTTTTAAAGGAGGGGTCTATCCCCTCTTCTTCTTAATTCATCAAATTGTATTATATATACCCATTCCAGTTTTCCTGGTTGAGCAAAGTTGGTGGCCAATTTTTTCAGAGTACTTTCATTTGAGGAATTACAACAGCAATGAACTACAATTAGGCTTTGTACAAGTTACAGGTAGGTAGCCGTGTTGGTCTGAGTCGAAACAAAATAAAAAAATTCCTTCAGTAGCACCTTAAAGACCAACTAAGTTTTTATTTTTATTTTATTTATTTTTATTTTTACAATTAGCTTTCTATACAATACTTTCCTTTTTCTTGTGCATATCCACAGCATTCAACACTCCCTGAAAGAGAGAAGCAGCAGAACAAGAAAGCAGGTAACCCACATGCCTCATTGAGACAAGAGAAATGCCTTGGTATGTCTTAGTAAATATTTGGATGTTACAGTTTAATAATTTAGCCATAAAAGTGCCAGCTCAAACCGAAAGTGCATCGTGCAATATTGCACCATACAAACGAAAGACAATCCGTCTTCATTTCCATCATACCAAATGAACAATTAAACTCGGCTTATGCACGACATACAACAGCTGCTTTGTTGCTTGAATGTGAGGCCAATTATTACATGGCAATAGCTTAGCCTAAGTTTAAATGAGAAATCAAATTGATTACCATATAATTGGAAATAAACAAGCAGTCTCATATAAAATCTCAACCTCACGCTAGCATTGTCTGTTCAGATAAGTAGAGCTCAAGCTGAGCTTTCCAGTTATAAGCATAAATTGAATGTAGGAAGCTAAAAATTGCTCTGTCTCCTGGCTCTGAGTGATACGATTCAGCATATTTGATGCTCTGTCATTGCGTATTGGCATTCAGGGCACCAAATTATTGATATGTGTTATGACAAAGCTATTTTTTGCCATCTCCTTCCAGTCTCAGATACGATCAGTCTGATGAACTTTGCATTTGTGGTTGAAGTTAAAGACATTCATCTACTGTTATAAAAAGGAAGGGCTTGATGGCTTAATGGATAAAGTGCTGACCTTTTGCCTGTTTCTGCTCTAAGCATTTCACTGAACAATAGACATCCACAATGGATGAAAAGAACATCAAGTGCCATGCAATCAGCAGGTGCTATTCACTGGAAGCTGAAGACTAAGCTAACTCAAACAGTGAATTCCTCAGGTAGAAACTAACTTTACTGCACTGGACACCCCCCCCTTTATTTTAGATCCTTAAGCATAACTCAGATGGCACTGAGTGGGACATGATGGTAAGGGTGGGATCAGAGGGTGGGACCCTGCTTTTACTCTCCCTACCGCGGATCATATCGTTGAGATTATTGAGTGAACACAACTTTTGAAGTGTTGAAGAGCAGCAGCAGATGCAAGTTAGGGGGGGAAATGTTGCATACTTCTGAGTAAGACCATTGGTCCACCTAACTCACTGTCTATAGTGACTGGGGGCAGCTTTCCAGAGACTGGTGATATTCCAATGCAGGGCCTACGTACTAGCGTGAATGAATGTGCTGCCCTTGACAATAGTACAGGGGAGATTTCAGAAAACACCACTAGTAGAGAGACTGTGCCCCTGTGAGGCAGAGACAAATAGAATCAATCACACATGTTCTTTTGCACTGCCCCTGCTATCAGACCATTCAATCTAACAGGTTTATTATTAGGGAGTGGTTCGTGGTGGTTACTAGTAGGGAGCGGCATTCAGATGAACGAAAGGTAGCCTTCCTTTACTCAAGATGAGGATAAGATAGAGATAGTAGCCAGGTTTCTGCAACACACAAGGAGGATTTGTGAATGCTATGCAACACTAATTTAAGCATTAGGTGCAGGGAATTTTTTGTGAGTGGTTATTTTGTATTGAGCCCTACTGCAATATTTGTCAAGCTCAGAGAGTCCTCCCCTCCCTTTGGTAACTCCACAGATAAGAATTAATGAGCAGTTGATAGATTTATAGTCCTTTTATTAAAGCTTCACATTGTGGTCACAAAATACACAGCTCTCCGCAAGGAGGGCAGTTGCCTGCTCTGAATCTGCCTCCTACTTCCGTAGCAAGGAGCGTGCCAATAGGAAATTCCTCTCCCTCTCTGCTTCCTTTGTTCTCTGACACATTCGGACCTCCGAGTCCATGGGGACTTCCCCACACTCTCAATTGATGTGTCTCCCAACTGCACCCTCCCTTCTGGATCTCTTGTCATTATCTCGTAAGCTGGGTAACTCCTCCCTAATCTCTTCAGCTTCTGTGTCTGCGTCGGTCTGTCGCTCTGCTTCTGTAAACGCGGGAGGTGGGGGGACTATCCCCCCTCCTCTTCTGAGAGAAGCTGATCTGTCTGCGACTGCATTCCCCAGTCTTCAGATCCAGACCATTCCCGGACAATATGGCACATATGCCAATAAAGGTTTGAGAGAGTCTGATGATATTCCCAGCCCAAGCTAGAAATGCTAAGGATTGAACTTGGAACCTTTTGCATGCAAAGCAGTGAAGGTCCTTGGTTCGATTCCTGGCATCTCCAGGTAAAACTGGGAGAAAGCCCTGCCCTAGGGAGACACTGCAAGTCACCAATGGTCTGATTAATGTTCCTGAGTTACTAATCCTATTGGTGAGTTCCGTCAGTGCCCCTTTCTCGCAAACGGAGGATATTTATCTTGGCTGATGTGACATTCTCTTCAGTTGGATCAGTATAAGGCCTGCATGGCGCTTATTCCTGACTAAATGGAGCCTAAATGGCATTGGTCATGCTGCTCTCTTAAGCGGAAAAGAAAGAAATTACCTCTGTCCTGTTTTAGGGGAAGGTGCTTTGAAAATGAGGATCTGCTTTTCAGAGACAAAAATGCTGCAACTTAACTGACTAACACTTGGTTTCATCATAACTTGCCACTGAGGGTGGAATACAGAACACCTATCAAACAAGGAAACAGAAATCATCTCCCACTGTGCAACATGGAATAACTGAGCTCAGGTGTTTTATTTCATTCAACAAAGCAAGACTTTTGAAGCACAAACACCAGCCTAGACTGGAGCGTTTAAAATGGAATTTATTTCCTACAGATAGGAAATTCTCTTGTGGGTAAAGCAGAATAAACAAATATCATTAATATGTCTTTGAGTGTGGATGTGTGTGTGTGTGTGTGTGTGTGTGTGTGTGTGTGTGAGAGAGAGAGAGAGAGAGAGAGAGAGAGAGAGAGAGAGTATGAGAGAATGAGAATGAATTTGACAAAATTGTTGTCTGTTGCCCTCTTAATGGGCTTATTTGTTTTATGAAGCAGTTTAAAAAACATTTTGGGCAAATTCAAATGTTTTTAATAGTTACAGTATATTCTAAAGGGGTGTGTGTGTGTAATACTTTAAAATGCTTTAAGAGTACTGTTTTCCCAGCAAACAAAGGAAGCATCAAAGCTTCGATAAACCCCCTTGCTGTTGACAATTATGTGAATGTCTATGCTAAACTAATTACAGGTAGGTAGCCGTGTTGGTCTGACGTAGTCGAAACAAAAAACTGAAAAAAAAATTCTTTCCAGTAGCACCTTAGAGACCAACTAAGTTTGTCACAGGTATGAGCTTTCATGTGCATGAACACAAAGAAGAAGTGTGCATGCACACGAAAGCTCATACCTATGACAAACTTAGTTGGTCTCTAAGGTGCTACTGGAAGGAATTTTTTTTCAGTTTATGCTAAACTAACTTTGCAATTGTATAGAAACCTAATTCACAGACCTGCGCTCTAATGTGTTTGTGTTTGCTTGTTTAAAGAAGAAAAAGCTAACAACAAACAATTGCAAAAAAGATTTGGAAACTAGGCATACAGTAGCATGCTGTACATTGCATAGCGGTCCAACATCAGCCTAAAGAGAGGAGATCTGACTTCACTTGACTCCAGTGTCAACTGGTGTCCATTGGGATTGGTAGATTATAAGGCAAGAGCCAACAGCAGGTGAAGCCAGAGCCAATTACAAGCACAGTGACATCCAGTGAAAGGCAGAACTAATTATAGTTTTATCCTCATCTTTCTCCCTGTTGGGTTCTATAAGGGGAACATTAAGATTCATGAAAAGGAATCTGAAAGCTCTGCACTGGATGCAAGTAAGAAGGCAGGTGGGTGGGGGTTGTCTGGGAATAGACTGATCTTGGTGGGACAGAGCCCAAATCACTCTAACGGACCAGCCTCTGCTGTTTTGCTCACCATGAAGAGGTATCATAGGAGCATTGCTGAATCATGGACAGGCTACCAACAAGTTAGCTGTGCACTTATTTTCTCTCACACATGCTCCATTATAGCAAGATCCAAATGATCTACTGAACCTTCGCCTTTAAAAACAAAACAAAGAAAGAAACACCAATACTTTCCAGCCAGTTCTCAATCAGAAAGTTTCAAAGCAGGACCAAGGTCATAAGACATGGCCAGTGTTTGGTCACAAAATTGACTTAAAACATAGGTGAAGCATCAGCTGCAACATGAAGTTCTGCTACAGACAAGTGAGATATGAGGGCACTCCCTTAATGCCAAGATACCAGCGTATCACTCAAAAAAAAATTATACATGTATCTCCCATATTTCATAGAACACAATTTTCAAGGAATGCTGACTTGTACATTGTAATGACTTAAATGGTCAGGGCAGAAAGGAAGACCGCGATAACTGTCATTCTTTAAAATGATGCTAAAGTCCAACCATTCATCATAGGGCATGCAACAAGAAAGAAAAAAGAAACCTTTGTGCTGAAACCAGCAGCTACCTCAGCAAACCCTGCATTTACCCAGTCACTCATAATCACCTTTTCTTAAAGAAATGAAAGTACCAAACAGAACATATATTTCCTTACTTTTTTACAAGCAACTAAATATTCATATGAATAGTTTTCACCCTTTCTTTAGAAAATCAAGTGTTGCTGAACACCTAGATACTGGTTTCTTCAGCACCTTACCCATCTTGTCCAGTAAAATGCTGAAGAATTTCATTTTTACATTGGCAACAAATATTATTCAATGATACAGCCATTTTATATAAACATGAGGCAGTTCTGAAGAGCTATTCTAAGCAGCAACTTAAAATGTAGGATCATAATTTTGTAGATTCCTGTCATGCACCTGTTGTCTGGGCACACATTGTCTGGCAACAGTTGTCTAAGGCCCTCTTCTCCTACTATTATGTAATATCCGACACTGTGTGTAGTTCTCCTCTCCCTACATGCTGTCAAAATCTGCTCTGGATGATACTCCAACCTTTGAAAGCAGATTTTGAGGGTGTGAAGGGAGCTGCAGGAGAGAGGAGAGGAGGGGAAAATTGCATTGCACAGAGAAAAGCAGCATTGGGTATGACTCCTAATGTGTGAAATTGGGATAAAAGACATGTGATGTTTATCACAAACTTTGCCCTCCAGTGCAAGCATTTTCCATCACAAATTGCCAACATGAGATGACCATGATCTGGATCAGAGCACTGGCATTAGGACTGGGTTTGACCTCACTGACTTCTTCAATTTGATTTCACTTTTGTACTTTAAGTGAACTGGCAACATAGGTTGTGTACTCTCCAATAGCTTCAACATCATTGTGACATGCTGGAGGTGATTTTTACTGCTTCCATCTGTGTTGTGAAATGTTCTTGCTGAAATATGAGAGTCCTCCCCATCAGTTTTGGCATTCGGCTGGCTCTTAAAGACCTACCTGTTTATACATGCATTCCCCTGGCTTCCTTATTTGTACTATGTTTTAATTTCTGTTTTAATTGTGCTGTTTTAATGGCCTTGTATTATTGTACATTTTAATGAATATAGAAATGCATTCATGAGGTGTGTGTGTGTGTGTTGGCTTTATAATTAGAAATTAAGTGGTATATAAATTAATAAATGAGGGTGATGGTGGCCCTCATTGCATCCAACCAACTGTAAGTAGTGGTGACATAAAATACATTGGGTTGGATCTCAAATTTGCTCCTATGGATGAAAACATCCGCCAAGCAGAGTTCTGTTCAGAGGACTATCCCACTGACAGAGGTGGGGAGATGACTTTGATGACTCCCTCTTCCATACTTTTCAAAAGGGTTGGAGAACCCTTCTAAACAGTGTGGGAGTTGGCACTGGAGGCTGCAGGGAGAAGGAATCAGTGAAATTCCCTTGAGCAGTAGGATCTCTCCACTGGATCAAAAGCCTTCCATGGATGGAAGGAGGCTTTCCATTCATGAAAGCTAAAATCTGGATCTAAGCTGTTATGCTATATCATCTCCATTCTCTTCCTATTGGGCAACAACATAGCTGCCAAGTTATCCCTTTTTTTAAGGGATTTTCCCTTATGCTGAATACGCTTCCTCGCGATAAAAGGGAAAACTTGGCAGCTATGGGCAACAAGGGACAAAATGTCAAAATCAAAGCAAATCAGTTTAAAAATGGCTTGATCCATTTCCAAGCATTATTTTGGGTTCCAGTATCAATTTCAAAGCTTGAAAAGGAAATTGATGCATGTGTATTTGTGTGTGTGTGTGTGTGTGTGTGTGTGTGTGTGTGTGAGAGAGAGAGAGAGAGAGAGAGAGAGAGAGACTTAATTGCAGTACAGTAGCTTTATAAATGGGTGATATCCAAGATCAGTCATGCTGAGACTAGACCCACTGAAGCAAGTGAACTTAAGTAACTTATATTTGTTCATTGCAATGGATCAGCTGTGAGGTTGACTTAGTAATATATGACCCCCATAATACTGCATGAAAATCATCATCATCATCATCATTAGCATTAATTAATTAAGTTGCACTGGGATGGAAAAACCTTTGTGATAGTAGAAAAAGGGAGGAGAATTTTACAAATCACAGTCTGAAAATTTGTAACCATCATTTGGTACACAACAAGGCTGAGCCAGTATGGCCAGAAAAATAACTATTAAACTTAACAGCTCTGCACTGCGAAATCTGGCTAACCTACATTTAATTTCAAATGAAGCCATTAATTTAAATGTGCTGCAGCAGATTCAACAAATGGAAGTGAACCAAATGTTCATTACACGATGCTGGCATTGTATTACTTGCATTCTGCAACATTTACGGCAACAATTCAGCAAATTGCAGGTGTGGTCACAGGCTGCTTCCATGTCTTCAGTTTCTAACGGAAAGTTCTGCTGCTATGTTTTAAGACAGATTATGCATTATGGTTTATTTCTTATGAGAACTGGATACCCACACTCAGTATTATCTTCTGTAAATACTTCCTTTACTCTTAGGTGGGTCTTTCAATCATGGGGGGGGGAATACTTGATCCACTGCAGTTTGGGTATAGAGCTACATAGGATGGGATCCAACTTAACATCTCAGGAGTCTGCTTGCACATCAAAGACTTTGCTAGCTTTCCTCCACCTGCAGCCTCCCACACGTACCCAAAGAAACATGCTCTGGCAGGTTGGAAAGAGCAGATTTCAGAGCCACATGGGAGGGGACAGAGCAGCCAGAAGTCCCATGGTGTGTTGATTCCCATTCCTCAAGCAATTAGACATCATTTGAGGCTGCTCACAGTTATTTTGAGCTATTCTGACTCAACATCATGCATTTAACTATTTCAGTACAGCCGCAGGATAGGAAAAGAGCAAAGGAGAAAATGTTTCCACGTGGTCTAAAACACCTTTACTGCTACTTTACTGGCTTCTGCTTAAAACATGTAAAATAGAGGCAGGGAATAATAATCACAGAATACATTGATATTTACTGTGATTTATACTCATGCTGCAACACACTGAACAGGTAAAGTGTCGTGGCTAAGAGACTGAATTAGCAAGTGCCTGATTCAAATTTTATCTGTGCTGTGAACCCATCACATGGCCTTAGGCAAACTATTGCCTTCCAGCCTCAATCTCCTCGTCTATAATTTGGGAGGCTAGTAAGATAATAGGTTTATGTAAAAATCACTCCATAATGCATGTGAGGCACTTTGAACACTTGAAAGAGCCTAGGAACTCAAGGAACTGCCAAACACTGAGTTCATTGGTCCAGCTGGAAGTTGTGCAGAGCAGGGCAACCGAGGTGATCAAGGGCCTGGAAACCAAGTCTTATGAGGGACGTTTGAAGGAGCTGGTTATGTTTAACCTGGAAAAGACTGAGAAGATATACAATAGCCATCCTCAGACATCTTAAGGGTTGTCACGTAAAAGATTGAGCAAACTTATTTTCTCCTGCTCTGGAGGGAAGGACTAAAATCATTGGCTTCAAGTGACAAGAAAGGAGATTTTCACATAGCATCAGGAAGAACCTTCAGACAGTAGGAGCTGTTTGGACAGTGGAATGGTCTCACATGGGAGGTTGTGAACTCTCCTTCCTTGGAAGATTATTAAGCAGAGGTTGGATGGCCATCTGCCATGGATGCTTTAGCTGAGATTCCTCTATTGCAGGGAGTTGAACTAGATGAGCCTTGGGGTTCCTTCCAACTTCACGATTCTATGATTATAATAGAATTATTATTATTATTATTATTTAGTTCAGTATTGTCCACAGTGATCAGCAGTGGTTCTCTAGAGTCTCAGTTGGAGGTTGATCCCAGCTCTTCCTAGAGATGCTGGGGATCGAATTTAGGACCCTTTGCATGCAAAGCAGGTGTTCTAACACTGAGCCATTCACGATGTGGCTTGAATAAGCACACAAGAAGAAAATGTGCGTGAATGTCCTATGTCCACATTCCTATCTCCTTTGCATGTTTCAAGGCTATCTTTCTGGAGCAGGGAACTCTCCTGTACTTGTGAAGGATCCTGCCTGGTTTTGTATGCTGATAGAGAAAACAACCCATTCCTGTTAGAACTGGAAAGCTGAAATCAGTTTCCCAAACGTAAACATGGAGATGATCAAATTAGTTGAAATAGTTCCTATAGCTAAATGGGTGAGGTGTATGTTTAACAGACATACATAGATCATCCTTGCCCTCTTCATTGTAGCACATTAGTGCAAAACCTCAGTCTAGTAGCAGGATTACTGTATGGCTGATATTCAGCATTTCTAACAGTACATTCAAAATTCTGCTTACATTGTAGGTTAAAAAGGAAAGCAGTCAGTAGTCATAGTAAGGTATTGATGCTTGTAATCCATCTTCAGGTTATCAATTCTCAACTAACTGCTTCAGAACAATTTCTTTTCCTGGCTTTAAGAAAACCAATGTGTCACCAACTGCTTCCTTTTGGCACAGGTTTTTTTCCCCAACAGGTGATGGCTATAGGAAAAATGGGGCCCAAGGTAACAATGCTTCATTGCTAGCCAAAAGACAGTGAGTGGGAAGAAAGGAGAGGCAGCTCTCATTACATCTTTACTGTGCGAACCTGTTGTTACCTGGCATTTATTGCTGCCGAGAAATGGACTGGCCAGCTGCTACGCAGGCTTTCTGCTCTTCTAACAGATGGCACAAATGTAGTCAGTCTATTGACAATGAACGCAGCCAGGCTTGCTCACAGGAAGGGAAGACTCCCCAGGTAACAAGGTCTAAATGGTCACACGTGCTAGAAATACACGACTGTGACAGCAGCAGCACCGTGTTTCTGAGCTGGTCTAGGGTTTTAGAATGGAAAGGAGAAGAAGAAAGCACATCCCAGCAAAATGAGCCTGGAGACTGACTCTCAAACAGTGAAAACACAAACAATGTCTACATTCCCACTCTTGCCCTCCTCAAAGATATATGCATACATCAGATCTGCTCTAAGCTTTATAAAGGCTTACTAACATTTGTGCATCAGTGTGCTAATTACTGTTGAGAAAGATCTCCAAAGGACATGATAGCCTGCCATGGAATAATGATCTCAGCGTGCTTTTTTAAAAGGAGAGGAGCTGTTTTAGTAGGTACTGACAAAAAGAAGATGGGCTCATTTCAAGCCAATATGAAAATGTATGAAAAATGTATGAACAATCATAGATCAACAGGGTAACCAGTTAAGTGAGCCTTCCGCTAGCTGAATGATTGTGTGATGGACATTATTTAAATAAAGACAAAAACAAATCTTTTTAAAAATAAACCAAACTCCTAATTTTATTTTGCATTTTGATGCAAAGAGCAAAACAGAGAACAGAGGGGTGTCTATGAGAAGAAACAAAGAGGAGATCATTTGGTATATAGCTTGCCTCATATAAGTTTCAAATCAGTCTGAAAGAAACAATTTTCTAAAATCCAATGCAGGACCCAAGGTGGCTAACAGCATAAATTAAAACACATACAAACTAAAAATGCACAATAAAAGTAAGTAAAGTAAGTAACTTAATAAGTAATCCTATTAAAAACAGCACTAAAAACTTAACCACCATTTGAAAGCACAAAAATATGAAAGAAATATTTTTTTTTTGTTAAGCTTGTGTCTGAAATTCTTATCCCAATAGTTAATTGTGATGTTTTGGAAGATAGGTCATTTTAGGTGGAAGGTGTCGTGTTTGGGGCAGGTCCTCATCATTCTGGAGTACTGTAGATTGTTCTTTGAAATGGAGAAGAGTCAGAGATATAGCTGTTTCACTACTTCACATTTTTTTAAAAAAAACCCTGCTCCTTGAGAAATGATTATGTGAGAATCGTCTTCCAGTTGGCATCAATGCTGGAACTATCTCATGGAACACATGCATAAGAGGCATGACCTATAGCCATTGAAATAGAGATGTAGATACTGTATCTTACTACATAAAAATATGAATGGAAAGGACTGCACAGCGAAATTACATGTGCTCAAGTGACCGGTGAATCTGGGCATCTCAAAAAGGACTTTCCAAGGCCTCATAGTGAGACAGTTCTGAAATTGCTCCAAAAGCAGTTGGTGATTGATTAACTTTGCAAATAAAAAAAATGCCAGACATTTCACTCAGAAGGCAATCTCTCAGGCATGGCTGGAGTAGCACATACTGGATCCCAGCCAACAACAACTTGTGTGGAATCTTTAAATCAACAAGCTTAGGGTCAAACTTTGCATTTAACATGCAGGGAGGTTAATGATAATATTATGGTGGAATTGGCGTAATATTTCACTCCTTTCTAGCCGATCTGGTTGAGGTAGAATATATACCTGTTCTAACAATTGCCTGCGTCTTCTCAGCAGAACCAATATTTCATTTGGAGAACTGAAAATATAGGCAGAAAAAAAATGCTAATATATTTTCAAAGGCAATTAAAAGAAAAACCCTGCTCTGTTAAGTGGAGAGTCAAGGTGTGATGTCAGTAAATTTTAATGCATAAGCAAGAAAATATTGCTTATTGCTTTAAATGCATAAGCAAGAACATTCATAATTGAGCATCCCCTGTTCTTGGTGGCAACCACAAAATCCTTGATCCTCAGATTCTGTCTTTGAGTATCCCAGCATTTGGCAGTTCTACTTTTAGCTCATCTCTTCTCTGTCAGCTCAATTTGCTTCACTATGAACTTATGTGAAGGAAAACCTCCTGTGGAGTTTGCGATTACCGAAGTTTTTAATCTGGAAGCTCATTGTACCCCTCCAGAATAGGGTGGGGTGGTTTTGTGGGCATACTCTGCATCATGTCATTACCACAAGCATAGTGCATTCATAGTGGATTTATACTGGACCATCCACACAGCATTCCACTTCATGTTTTTTTCTGCAATGTTTCCCCAATGCTACCACACAATTGTCACCTAGAGGGGCACCCTTGTGCTGCAGGATACCTGTCCTTCCACCCCACTCAAACAGCTGTGGTATGAAAAGTTGCAGGATTTCAGCAGGCAGCTCTGAGACATGCACCAACTGGAAACTAAACAGTATGGCCACCCTAAGCCTCTGCAGAGAGAAACAGTATTGAAAGCAGAAGCAAATGTGAAGTTGCAGAGTGCATTTGAAGTCACATCAGGAATGCAAACTGTATCCATCTCTTGTCATTTTCAGTCACTAAATCCTGACACTTTGATAATCCACAGGATTAAAATTCACTTGCCTGGTTAAGCAAGTTCAGTCAAGAAGATATCTCCTGCAAGCATTTTATACTTGCTGTCCACATATACTGATCCTGGATATGTTCCTATCTGTGTCAAACAAGGACCTTGCTTGCCTAGAGTTCCCTCACACCAATTAATGTTCAGGATGTTCTTTTTATATCTGTCCAAAAAGAAATTGTGCCTGTCAAATCGATCTTCCAACCTTGGGCTGACTTTGGCATGTCAGAGCATCATGTCATACAATCATATTGTCTACTGCCTTGACAAGGATAGTGTTCCTATTAGAGTAGCCGGCAAGCTGCTGCTAAATTAAAGTGAAGGTGGGCTATTTTATTTTCCTTTGGAAGCACTCAGAACAGGGCTAGAGATTTTGCTCTCTCAATACATTGCAAATTTTCTTTCAAACTTTTGGAGATATTTTTTGTTTTAGATGGTATTAAGCAGGGGTCCCCAGACTACGGCCCGGGGGCCGGATGCGGCCCAACCTGCCAATACGGCCTGCGACGCCCCCTGCTGCCGTTCGCCCTTATGGCGCGCAACGCGGCAGCGCTCTTCCGGGTCGGGAAAAAAGTGCCGAAAATCCTTTGTGCGCATGCGTATGGGCCTCTCCCGACCCAGAAGAGGTCATTTCTGGTGCACTTCCGGGTCGGGGGAGGCCCATACGCATGCACACAACGGATTTTCGGCGCTTTTTCCACCCTGGAAGCGCGCCGCCACGCCAGTAAGCGCCCATGCGCATGCGCACGGACACACACTCCCCCACCCGCCGGCCCGCACAGGCGCGCGCTCCCCCGTCCTCCAGCCCGCCGCGCGATCGGCGCGGTGGGAACCGGCCCAAACGCCGGTAAGTCTGGGGACCCCTGGTATAAAGCAAGTCATAGCCTAAGCAAAACAAAACAAAACGAATCTTGTTTAAAAGCATGAACATATTGTATAATATATACATTACAATGTGTATATTTTACTCAGTTTGAAGTCATGGTTAAGGGCGCAGTCCTTAACCTCCCCTGGGAAGGTGCCCTACAGATATACAGTATAGGTGTTCCTTAGTAACAACAGTTAAAAGCCGACATACCATATTGCACTTTCAAAAAAATGTTTTTCTGTAGAGTATTACAGGTTTCTCATCCATATTATTTTATTCCTCCCCAAAGTCTTTTCATAATCACAAGCAATCATTTTTTTATTTTTTTTATTTGCTATTTACCATTTTCAAATTATTCTTTAGGAGCAGCCATTTTTAATGTAGTTATATTTTATGACAACAAAACAACGGAAATGAAAATTGTATATTTTACAGGGTATTCAATCTGTGAAAAAGTGTGAAACAAAAATATAGGAAGTTGGTTGCAGACCCCCCTGCCCCCGCGGGTGAAGACATTAATCAGTGGTGGAGGGAACAAACTACACATGAGAACTTTCTGGGACTAAAAACCGGCCACAACTTTATTGATTGTAAGAGGAAGGCTGAAGTTGAACAGGGCCAGGTCTGGAATATGGTCCACGTCAAGACGCAGGTCAACTAAAGTGGCCAACCCGAGGCTGCTGCCAAGGCTTCGCCTCCATGACTGACCGTGATTGGCCAGATTTGAACTGGGGATTTGGTGAGGGATGATCCCTTGTGGCCAACCAGAGAATCAAACAGCTGGCCATATTATAGAGCCTCTTCATCCTCAGTGGGTGAGGGATGTAAGAGGGATGTTTTTCTTAAACCCTGGAGCCTAATTTGAATACTAGAGTGCTAGGTATCTGGTGTGTGGGGGGGTGTTCTGCTCCGGAATCAGCCCCTCCCTTCTGTGTGTTCCATTAAATTTCTGTTAAGAGGATCCAACTGCCCCTTCTTGTTTTCTTGCCTCAGACTTGCCTCATATTGTTGTATTTAGTTTCTCTCATTATGTCATTTTGTTACACTTTTCTTTCTTTTTAAAGCCTAGTTTACATTTACGCAAGCCACTTATTTTTCTCAAAGAAACTGCTGAAGAAAGGTGTGGAATGTCCTAAACTGCAGGAGTGAGGGGATATTCCCAGTTTGGCTTTGTTAATCATCCCCCCACCTCCACAACAGGGAGAAGCGCATGACGGCTGCAGCCACCCAAAGCTGGGTAAGTGGTCAATCCCACAAACTGCAATAAATGATTCCTAAAGACATCTTAATCAATTGTTTGAGTTTCCCAAGATAACTAGCTTAGTAGCTTAGTACAGAGTTCTGGTAGTTGTTGATGATAATGATAATGATAATGATACAGTAATATATTTATAAAGGTAAAGGGGACCCCTGACCATTAGGTCCAGTCGTAACTGACTGGGGTTGCGGCACTCATCTCGCATTATTGGCCGAGGGAGCCGACGTACAGCTTCCAGGTCATGTGGCCAGCATGACAAAGCCACTTCTGGCGAACTAGAGCAGCACACGGAAACCCCATTTACCTTCCCGCTGTAGCGGTCCCTATTTATCTACTTGCACTTTGACGTGCTTTCGAACTGCTAGGTTGGCAGGAGCTGGGACCGAGCAACGGGAGCTCACCCCGTCGCAGGGATTCAAGCCGCCGACCTTCTGATCAGCAAGCCCTAGGCTCAGTGGTTTAACCCACAGCGCCACCTGCGTCCCATAATATATTTATACCCTGCCCAATTCTAACCTTTATGTGTACTTTGCAGAAAGACAGCACAACAAATGTCATAAATAGCCTTCTCCTATACGTAGATGTGCTGAGCCAAGCACTTAGGAAAACTACAAGCTTTCCTTAAGTGGTTTTATTTTTTGTTTTTTGTTTTTTGTAATTCTCCCCTATGAATGATTGCTTTAAGTTAATTTTACAATAACATAAGAGTCCCCATCAATCTATAAGAACTCATCATTAATGAAGTGTGCTGCTGTTTGTTTCACTTCTTACTGAAGAACCACATAAATGTGATTTTTGCCCACAAAACACCAGCACTCTCAGTATTTTTATTTTTTAATTTTGCTTTGCTTGATTCATTTAAAATGAGTATCTTACACTTATACACTAGATTCAGGTAGGTAGCCGTGTTGGTCTGACGCAGTCAATATATATATATCGACTCCAGCCAGCATCACCAAGGATGATGGGAATTGTAGTCCAGCAATCAATTATCTCCCAAAGTTGAGTGAAAATATGTGCCTTTACATGATGCCAGAAGCCCAATAGTGAGGAGCCAGCTGCATCTTCAGAGAAAGGACATTCCATAGTTGAGGTGCCATTACTGAGAAGGCCCTACCCCCATGTCACTGTACAGCAGTCTACACCCAACTTTGAGAAGGGCCTTATGAATTAATATCAGCATGTTGAATTAGACCTGGTAACATATAGGCAACCAGTGCAGGTCCCTCAGAATCTCTTTTTTAAAAAAACACCCATTTACCCATGCTCAGGGCCTGTTCAGGACTGCCACAGAATTCACACCTTTGTTGCAAATGCTAAAGTATCTGTTTAACAGCTGCCAATTAAAATGAGTAGTTTGAAAGGTAATAACCCCCCCCCCCAAAAAAAAATATCTATAGATTATGGTACACTGATTTGTCAAGATTTTTTTCTAATTCTTTCATGGTAGAAAGCATGAGGGAAAGAGAAGGAGGGAGGAAGCCACAGAGTGTCAGTTTACCTTCCTCTCTTTTTCTCCCTGGAGGGAAATATTCAATTTATCTTTGATGGTAAATGTTGATGCAACAAATAGTCATTATGTAACTATGCTCAGCTCAGGAAAACCTGAAATGGATTTTCAGGCTATTTGTCAAGTTATTCCTTCGAGCAGGACACTTGGTATTGATTTTTTAAAAGCTGACCCTGCTCAAAATACACTGAGCTCCACTGTAGAGTGAACATAACAGCATGTGATATAATATAAAATTACTTATTATTGCTTAAAGCAATAATAAAATGATCAGCTTGACAGTAAAGAGTAATTGCATGCAAAAGGCACACTTCTAATAAACAAATATTAGGATTAACAAAACTGCTTTGTATTTGTCTTCAGTGTGTTAACCTGATACTCTTTCCACAAGGGCTGACATTGATGCTGAAATCCAGCATTGCTTGAGCTCTGCAATTTCAGCTTTCTCCCGATTGAAGTGCAGAGTGTTTGAGGACCGGGACATTCACAGGGAAACTGAAATGCTTGTTTACAAAGCTATTGTACTACCAACCTTACTGTATGCTTGTGAAACATGGACCACTTATAAACGCCATCTCCAACTCCTCGAAAGATTCCATCAATGGTGTCTCTGAAAAATTTTACACATCACTTGGGAAGACAGGCAAACTAATGTCAGTGTACTGGAAGAAGCAAAGATCACCAGTGTTGAAGCAATGATTCTTCAACATCAACTTTGTTAGACGGATCATGTTGTTTGGATGCCTGATGATCATCTTCCAAAGCAACTACTCTATTCCGAACTTAAAAATGGAAAGCATAATGCTGGTGGTCAACAGAAGAGGTTTAAAGACTGTCTCAAGGCAAATTTTTAAAAATGTGGTATAAACACCAACAATTGGGAAACACTTGCCTGCAAGCGCTACAATTGGAGAACAGCCTTTACCAAAGGTGTCATGGGCTTTGAAGACACTCGAACTCAGGAAGAAATGTGCTAAGAGGAAGGCATGCTTGGCAAATCCACACCTTGATTAACTCCCACCTGGAAACCAATGTCCCCACTGTGGAAGGATGTGTGGATCCAGAATTGGCCTCCACAGTCACTTATGGACTCATTGTTAAAACCGTGTTTATAGAAGACAATCATACTCCTCTACGAGTGATCATCAAAGAAGAAGACCTGATACACTTTCCTTGAGGCTGGAGGACCTCAAAACAATCAAAATGAATTGTTTCCTGCAATAAATGCTTTAAAAGTTGCATTGAGGGTAACTTAATACAAATGTGTATTTTGCTGGGCAATCTACCATGAAGAAATTTCCTAACAGCTTTGGGACCCTGAACTCAATCCTCACCTAGCCTAATTAGGTAATGACCCATCCCACATGAAGAAAATATTGTTCAGAAAGAAATATTAGAATAATAGCATCCATAATGTTTAGGGCTAGGTCCTGGTTGCAGAACAGAACCAACAGCAGGATGGGTAATACTATGTTTTGCAATGGTTAAAAACAACTAGGTGAGAACTAGGCTAGGTGAGAATTGACTTTATTCTCCCAAATCTCTTGTGGAATGGTAAAAACAAAAGAGGGCTACTGGTTCCTCAGTCCTACCCTGGAGTAAGAGTTCTCTTAATTTGAATTAGGTGCTGAGAAACAGAATGGGGGAAAGGCAAAACATAAGAGGGGATCAGATAATATTTATCTGTCACAATAACCAGGTTCACCATAGCTCAAGAAGACTTGTAGTTTCTCCTTTAATCTCTTACACTCCTGCAAAATTAGAGTTCTGGAATACTAGGCATTATTATTATTATTATTATTATTATTATTATTATTAACAACAACAACAACAACAACAACAACAACAACAACAACAACAAAAGCTCAGCTTGTAACTCCAGTATTTACTGACTGGAGGAACATAACGTTATGGCAAGAGCCACAGAACTTTTTTCTGTTTGGGCACAATCCGCCATGAGTATGGACAGGAAACTCCCACACTTACTTTCTAACAGCAACATTTGAGCAAAAGTGCAGATAATCAGCTACAAATTCACTCTTAAAAATGTTGGATCAATCAGCCACAATAATACTGAAAATGACAAGTGTGGGAAGGCCCTAGCTAAGGAAGAGTCAACCGCAGCTGGTCTCTCAGCTAAGTTGATGGCTTTACAGTAACAGCCATGAGTAAGCCACAAAGCTACGGTAATGCAAGCAAAGCACTTACAGTAGAGTAGTTTGTTTTCCTGCCCAAAGGTTGAACAACTGAAAATACAACCTGACATCATTAGCAAGCCAGTAGCTGATATGTGGCATCACCAGCTGAATGTAGATCTTTTGTATTTATTAAAGCACAATAGTCTATCCATCAGGACTTTTCAGTAGTGACCTACTGGTTAAGGAGTGCTTCTCTCAAGAGTTCGCCTGGTCTCTTCAGCACCATTTAAAACCCTCCCCCCCCCAAGGTTTTTGAAATGTGAACTTTTGTATTTCCTGAATTTGACATCTATTGTATGCTTTTAATGTATTTCTCTGAAAACTCCATAGCTCAGTTAAAGCTATTTTTGGTCATCTGCATACTATACCTTGCTTTTTCCTGTAGGACTAATTGCAGTTGTTAACAGTCGTCAACAGGTTTACCATACCCATTGAGTCAATCACCCATTGAGTCAATTCGTTGTGACGAATTGCTATGGGAAAGGCGAAACCTGCCAGCAGCCTTGTCGTAGCAACGCCTGCGTGCATGTACGCCTGTGGAAGGAATAAACCTGTAAAGCAAGCATTATTATTTTTTGTGTTTTTTAATAATAAATTCTTTATTGTTTTAAAAGTTATAAATTCAAATAATACACACATACAGACATATCAAAAATACAAAAATGTAGAAGACAAAAGCAGAGAAAAAGAAAAAGAAAAAACCAAAAATGAAAAAAAACCTGCACAAAAGGAAAAAAGAGAAAAAAACATATATATATATATATATATATATATATATATATATATATATATATAGCAGAAACATTAAAAAGTTGTCTTCCAATTGTTCCATTTGTAATTTGTATTAATCTTAAGTTATCGCACATCAATGAATATAATAATTGCTTGAATTTTTCTTATATTTTAAGCAAGGTTCGGCCTAAGTCTGCTATCAGGGTTTTTGAAACTCCATTTTTCAACAAGTATTCTTTAAATATGTCCCATTCTTTCTTTACTTTCTGTCTGGTATGCCCTCTTATTCTTGCAGATGTTATTGCCAGTTGTAAATAATCTACCATCAGAGTTTGCCACTCTACTACGCTCGATACTTTTCCAGATTTCCAATTCCGAGCTAATCAAAGAGGATATTACTTATGTATGGATTAGTGGCAGCAAGGAAGCAAGCATTATTATAGGGAGTGGAGGGTGGGAAAACTCTGAATCCGTCGGCTGCTTGCCCAGAATGGCTCCTCTTCTCTGTGTGCCAGGTAAGGCTACCTGTTCCTACCTGGCCCATCCCCCAGCAGGCCTCCCCTTGGCTGGATTGGTCGACTGACCGAGTGGGCGGAGACACCAGTCTCCAGCCTCAGGTAGGCAGTGCCGGCTTCCGAACTTCCAGGGCTGCCTCAGGGATCCCAGGGGGGCTGCACGCGACTGCGCAAAATGCGCCTCCCCTTTTAGGTTGGGGAAACAGTCATTCCTGGTTTGTGTCAAAGTATATGTTTTGAAATAAGTTATATATATTTTATAAAAAAAAATAAAAGATTGGCAGAGAGGAGATACAAATCAGCACAGGAACCAGGAATACAGAACTATACCTCAAAGGTTTTATAAATTTGTATGTTTTCTCATGTAATAAACTGCACCATAATCAGGAGAGATTTGATTTATTTCCTGGTTTGACTAGCATCACAATCCCATTTCCATCTCTGAGGGGATTTTCAGGCACAGAGTAACTAGCAAGGTACCAAGCAGAGTCTCGTTAATGAAATGTGTTCTGTCACCAACGTCAGTTACTGCCTATTATAATCTTAGAGATGTCTGATCATTTTGACTGTATTTAATTTAATAACATGCTGTTTGTCAGTTTGATGAGACCCGCAATTACCAAACAGGTCCACTCAATCCTACCGCCTTAAAAAAAAGATGATTTCTTAATTAGAAAGTAACTTTGTCATTTATTAATGTCAAAGAAATTTAAAGCGTTGGCATAGTCTTCTCCAAGGGCACAAATTAACTAACAAATAGATAATTAATTTAAAATACCCTTTCCCTCCATTTCCCACCTTCAAGCTGGCTCCAGTGCCAAGAGGGTTTCTTCTTTCCAATTTTTGGGTGGGAAATTTTCCAAGTGTAAATCAAATGTTTCAAACTTCTAAGAACTTATCTCATCCAAGTCCTAAGTAGTATAACTTATGAAGAAGACTTTAAAAAGTAAATAAAAGTCACTTTCCACGTCATTTCTTCATCCCCAGATACAGCTCTTCTAAAAGACATAATCAGGGGACCTCCAGACTGGTGTTTTACTGCATATCTAATCCCCAAAATATTATTGAAACAATAATAGTGCATTTGTTGTGTATTTTGTAGTACTTTAGCTGGTTCTGTGATGCTTCCACAATTCTCTCACATTAATGCTGATGAGAGGGGTAGAAGCACAGGGGTTTCTTTCCAAACCCTATTTCCTGGTGCTGGTCTTAGTGCTTGTAAAGGTGAGTGTCTGTTTTAGAAATCTATCAGTTAATTAAAGAAACAATTATTGGTGCTGAGGTGTGGGGTGTGGGGTGTGTGTGTGTGTGCGCACATACCTACACATCATGGTCAAGCCTCTGGCCACCCCATCAAATTTCTTGTTTACTCTGCAACAGAAAACACAGTTGTGGCAGCTTAGCAATTAACAGATTTATCGTGACAGAAGCATAAATGGATTGGAGACAACTTCATTTGATTCAAGACGATTTCCCACTTTCCACTGGTACTTTCCATGGTGGCTAATGAAATAGGCTCCCATAGGCATTGAGATCTTTGCATTTTCTTGCTGCCTCTATGAAACTGGCTTCTGCTAAAGTTATTGGGCTTGGGGATGGTGCAGGCTAGATTTGTAGTAAGCTTCCCTTCTTTGATCATCTGGAATCATTTGCTCTGTACATGTTTTTCATTTGTAGCATGATGCAGGATTATGGCTGCCTGGCTATGTCTGTTGTGCATATACAGGTAGGTCCTTGTTTTCACTGGTGAGGTGCTGGATGGTATTCCAGTAAGAAATACTCACATTCTCTGCTTCACTTACTGCCATCCAGTTGTTAATTACTAATGGGTCATTTTAATTAGGTGTCAAAATCAAAATTGTTACATAATCAAACTTGCAATATAAAACATGAAAATGGCTTGAAAATCAATAGTTTAAAGCTATTGTTGCACGGTTCTTTTATATTCATTCCAATACTTGACATACTTTCCCTATGGTGTGCTTTTATTATCTCCCATAATTTAGGTCGTTGAATTAATAGGAGGCCATTGTAATTTATGCAACCAAATAAAAAGTGCTCCTCCTTTTCCACCACATTTTCCCTCTAAGTCTAGACCAGGGGTCAGCTAACTTTTTCAGCAGGGGGCCGGTCCACTGTCCCTCAGACCTTGTGGGGGACCGGACTATATTTTGGAAAAAAAATATGAACAAATTCCTATGCCCCACAAATAACCCAGAGATGCATTTAAAATAAAAGGACACATTCTACTCATGTAAAAACATGCTGATTCCCAGACCGTCTGCGGGCCGGATTTAGAAGGTGATTGGGCCACATCCGGCCCCCGGGCCTTAGTTTGGAGACCCCTGGTCTAGACTGAGATAAAAAACTGGATATGGAATACCGGTAATTATTATTATTTAAAATAAAATTTAAAAAACCCTGCAAAGTACTGAGAGTAGGGCCATAGCTCAGCAGCATAGAACTTTGCATGCAAAAGGTCCCAGATTCCACCTATAGTATCTCCAGGTAGAGGTTGGAGAAACCTTGGAGAGTTGCTACCAGTCAGTGTCAACAATATGGGTCAGTGGTCTGACACTTTATAATGCAGTGTTGTGTGTTCCTAAGCAGCTATTTCTGCTTTGTTTTCATTTATTGGAAGAGGGGCAGTCTTCTACTGAAGAGGGCCAGAACAAGCTGTATGAGGGAGTAGTCATCAGGCCACACTAGTAGATTAAGGTATCTGCCAAACAGCAACATAACTCAGTTGCAAAGCCCATTCCTGTGCTACCACCAAGCAGCACAGTATAAACAAGCATCCATGCTGTGGTGAAATTAAGCTAATGAACTCCAACCAGGAGCATCATAAAAAGGCAGGTGTTTCTTCATCAACAGGAATGACTCAATACATTTCCTGCTTGAGATTAAGCACAAGATGGTGCATCCTTGCAATTCCATGTACTAAAGTCAGATGTGTTGCAATGGCTCTGTTTCTGCATGCAGGGTTGTGCCCAGATAATAGCACTGGAGTACTGCTCTGTGGGCCTGTGGCAGTTACATTGCAGGGTCCCACCTTTTTCTCCAAGCACGCATGATTCCTCCCCCCCCCCATTTAATCCCTGTGAAATAGTTACAGGTAGGTAGCCGTGTTGGTCTGACACAGTCAAAACAAAAAAAACCATTCCAGTAGCACCTTAGAGACCAACTGAGTTTGTCACAGGTATGAGCTTTTGTGTGCATGCACACTTCTTCAGATACACTGAAACAGAAGTCACCAGACCTTTATATATAATGAGAGGTTGGGGAGGGGTATTACTCAGAAGGGTGGTGGAAATGGGTGATTGGCTGATCGGTGTGGTAAACCTGTTGACTGTTAACGACTGCAATTGGTCTTGCAGGAAAAAGCAAGGGGTGAGATGGCTAAAGAAAGCTTAGAATCATAGAATCACAGAATCATAGAGTTGGAAGAAACCACAAGGACCATCCAGTCCAACCCCCTGCCAAGCAGGAAACACCATCAAGCTTTATCATGTATAATGACATAAGAATCCAATGTCCTTATTCAGACCAGGTCTCTCCATGGTTTTAAGCTTGGTAATGAGTTGCAATTCAGCAACTTCTGAAAAAGTGTGCATGCACACGAAAGCTCATACCAATGACAAACTTAGATGGTCTCTAAGGTGCTACTTGAAGGATTTTTTTTTATTACCTGTGAAATAGGTTAGGCTTAGAGGCAGTGACTGGCCCAAGTTCACCCAGTGATCTTCATGGCTGAGTGGGGATTTGAACCCTGGTCTCCCAGGTTCTAGTCCAACACTCTAACCACCACACCACACAGGTTCCACTCCACTGTACAAATGTTTAGCATCAGGATGTTGATGAGGTTAAAATGTGAAATGTGAAACTCACAGGCAACTGGTTGGAGGTGTTGACCATATGCTGGCATGATGATAGGAAAGCAAATTTTCCAAGAAGCAAAATCAACAATTTTCAGAAAGTTATTGCTAGGAACATCAATGCCTGTTAAAGGAATAGTTGCAGATACTGCATTAAATCCTACACATTTTTCTTTCCCCATCGTAATAAAGCACCTTTGCTCTATGGGAAGCCCTCCCATCACCTTTCTTCAGTTTCTCAATTCTTTTAATGTAGATCTTAACACAAATGGAATCTTATTGATTGGCATTTTTCCTTTAAGAGCTTGTATGATAAAATCTTCTTCTGGTTGCAAAGGAAGAAAAGGTATCAGTTTATGAAAAAGGGAATGTTGTGCAAAGGTAACCCTGGAACCTGAAAACTTGTCAGGAGCCAGGCAGAATGAGAGAAACAATGTTTGCTGACAGTAACAATCTCAGCAGCTGCAGGAAGATATAATTAGACTTGTGGGTTGTTGTTTTTTTCCTATTGTCCATTATGCTTTACATCAGGATCATTTTCTGGAGGCAGTCAATCATCTCCTCCCCAGGCTGCTGTCACAAAGAGGTCATCAGCAGCTGAGCTGACAACATTATTAAGGTGGAGATGTTTTTTTGGTCCCTTTAAGTAAAATATTGCAACAGGATATGACCATTAGTATACCTAAGCAGGCACATTTTTCTGCTGTGTTGGTCTGTATTTGATGTCAACATGGAATATATATATAGTGTAGGGTTGGAAGGAACCCCAAGGCTCATCTAATCCAACCCCTGCAATGCAGGAATCACAGCTAAAGAAACCTTAACAAATTGCCATCCAGCCTCTGATTAAAAACCTTCAATGAAGAAGAGTCCTCCAGCTACTTATGGAGTCTGTTCCACTGTCAAACAGCTCTTACCAACTTATTATTGATAAATTAATTTATAGACCACTTATTATATAAAAACTTGCTTCATCCTCCATGTGACAGCCCTTTAAATATTTGAAGGTGGCTATCATATCTCCTCTATGTTACCTCTTTACCGCAAAATTGTAGAGCTGGAAGGGAACTTAAGTATCATCTAGTCCCACCTCCTGCTATGCGGAATATGCAGGTGTCCCAGGTGGGGATCAAACCTGCAACCTTGGCATTATCAGCACCATGCTCTAAACATCTGAGCTATTCAACTTGTGCCAGGCCAAACACATCCGATTCCATCAACTGTTCCTCATAAGACTTGATTTCCAGAATCTCTATCATCTTTGTTGCTGTCCTCTGCACGTGGTCAAAATCCTTCTTAAATTGTGGTGCCTTGAATTGTATTCCAGGTGTGGTCTGACCAAGGCAGAATAGAGTAGAACTGGTGCTATTTTTCTAGGAAAGAAAGGTGACGGAACTCACCATGAACACCTCCCTTGTTCTCTTATAATGGCAATGGCACCCACCTGAGAGGTGCCGGAACTAAAAACTAAACAAAAACCCACTAAAAACCCTGGGTGGGACTATTCCTTCCCTTGATCAGAACATTATACTTCTATTTATGCTGTCTATAGTAGCGTTCACTTTTTTGCTACTGCATCACCCTCTTGACCAGGCATCCCAAAACTGCGGCCCTCCAGATGTTTCGGCCTACAACTCCCATGATCCCTAGCTAACAGGACCAGTGGTCAGGGATGATGGGAATTGTAGTCCAAAACATCTGGAGAGCCGAAGTTTGGGGATGCCTGCTCTTGACCCATGTTAAGCTTGTGGTCTACTAAGACCCCATGATCCTTTTCACATGTACTACTGGCTCTCCAGTCTTTCCTAGCCCTACCTGGACACACCAGCCATTGAACCCGAGACATTTTGCATGCAAACTGGGCTATGCATGGTTGTGGGCCTTCTCTTAAGCCTATTCTGCATCTCTGATCTCAGGGTCTCTCTTTTGTGCTATCGATTCTTGACTAAGAATGTTTTGCCTTCTGTGTTTGCCCAGTCAAAACGACTCCCCCCCCCTTCTTTTTTCTTTTTTGGTAAGCCAATGATTTAAGCTCTGCGATTATTCTCCATTAAACTGCTGCAGAAATGCCAGTCAGGCATTATGAAGTTTTCACTCCAGCTGTGCCGAACCACAAGTAGATATGAAGTAATTGACCTTGTTGTTCACTGAATTGTACAGTGCTTTGCTTCCTACTGTTTGGTGCCATTCACTTCACTTCACGCGTCTTCGGAAGTCGCAACCTTTGTGGAGGATATTACTCTCCAACATTCCAAAAGGAGGAAAAAGAGCTTTTGCAAAAGCAAAACATTAAATACTAGGAATCCCTTATGCTGAAACACCGGGGGCAATCAAACCTTGCAATATTAAAATGAAAGGTTCCAGATTATTCTCAGAGAAGAAAGTTGGGGGTAGGGAAAGCTGCTTTTTGTTCAGTATACAGATACAGGAATAAAGCTTCAATACTTTCACTGGGAGATCGGTATCATATTAGAACCTACTGTGAGCCAAATCATCCATTTACGAAGAACTTCTGGGCTGCCAGGTACACTGGAAAAAAAATATAGCTTATTCCTGAATGTGTTACCTTCAGCGGACGTATTTTACACTTGCTTCTACAAAATTAAGTACTGAAATTATCAGGATCCCACCAACAGCACAAACTGCTCTGTACTCCCATGTTGAAGCTTGGTGCAAAGGTTCATTCTGTGCAGAACTGCACACATGGAATGATAGCAGGATTGCAATCCAAGAGTGTGCAGAAGCCCTTTCGAAAACCCTCTTTCTGCATTATTACTGAACCCATGAGGGAGGAGAGGAGATTGCACCATCTGGCCACACCCCAACACCAATGGGATGCTCTGATCATGCCCAACCCCCCATTAAATTGAATGCACGGCATAGAAGATTGCAAAGGCATCAAATACATGTCTACACTAAAACACTGACAAAGTTTTCATGGGCAAATGTTCAGCTGCAATAAATATTAGCCCCGCATGCATAAACTCAGGTGTATCTAGTACAGAATGAGAATAACTCATTCACATGGAAGCTCCCTTTGTACCTCATAGTTAGGACTAACTATACAGAATGTCTGCACACAGAAAGTGTAAATATATGTTGGGGTCATTCATTTTCTCTTTCAGCGTTAAAAATGTAAGGAGGTGTGACATAATTTTCAATTTTTGGGGAGGGAGAATTTTCATAATTTTCAGGAAATATGTGCCTTCCCATGGTAGTTATGTGTTGGGGTGCCCGAGTTTTGTGGGTGCAAGGCACCCATCATTCTTAGAATTAGTGAAAGTTAGAATTAATCAAGGTTTGATTGAACTGGGCCAAACACAGAAAATCCTGGGTTTGGCTTATGCTAATGAGCCAGACTAGCCTGGCAGGGCTAGCTGAGTGCAAGTCATTAAAGCAGGGGTGTCAAACTCAAATTCATCGGGGGCCGCATCAGCAGTTTGGTCACCCTCAAAGGGCCGGTTGTGTCTGTAGGACTATGTGTCCACTCTTTATTATCATAAATTATTGTCACTGCATTCAATTATTACTGTTTTTTGTAATAATGTAAGCTCATTCCCGCCCCCACGCGGATCACATTCCTGTGTCGTGGCGTGTGTGTGGGAGGGGATGTAAACGAGGGAAATTTGAACAAAAGGTGGGGATTGGCGGCTTCCGGGGGGGGGGGGGCTCAACTAAACCTTCGGCAGGAAGGAGAAAGCCACTGCTGGGATTAAAAACCTGCAGGTGGAAAGAGGGCTTCCCTCTCCCGCCCTGCGCACACCCAAACCCCGCTAGGCAGGATGCCACACGCTGCAACCCACCCCATGCTTTGGAGAGGGGCAGGAACATGCGGTGCAGTGCCAACTCCCTGCTTTGCTTTTGCATCCTCCCTCCTCAGCGCCAGAGTCCCTTCCCCTCGCGCTGAGGGAGGGCAGCGGATTTCCCGAGGAGGAAGGCGGCGGCAGCCCCAGCGGACATGCATCTTCGCCTCAGAGCTGCTCTTCCCCCCACCCGCGCTGTTGTCGTCTTCGCCGCCGCCTCTCCCTACCGGGACTGCAGGCAGAGGAGGCTTGAATGCCTCCCCCCCCAAAAAAAATTTCCCCTCCCACCTACTCAAACCACGAGGCGACTCCATCTGGAGCCCTACATCACGAGGGGCTGAGAGGAGGCGGCGGCAGAGCGGGAAGAGCAGGAACCCGTGCCGCCGCCGCCGCCTCCCTCCCGGCCGCCCCCCGGGGAGCAGCTCCGCCGGAACTGAGAAGCCAAAGGGCGGCTCGGGGGTGTGGGGCAGAGCAAAAGCCAGGCACCCTCCCGAGTGTCTATGAGGAGGAAATGGGGCAAGAGGGAAGAGAAACCCGGCTCCATCAAGAGAGCGACTGTTGTGCTTCGCCTACTTCCCCCTCAGGCTCACTCCGCGTCCCTTTCGCCCGCTCGCTCGCTCGCCCACCTCCCGGATGCAGCCGAGGAGAGGAAGGGAAGCGGCGGGCGGCGGCTCCCTAGTGCCGCCTCACTCGCTCTCGGAGACAACAGCATAGCCCGCCAAAAAAAAATCCAGCGCTGCTCCGTCCCGGCACCAACTTTGCCGGCGGCGCCTGTAGGGCTTTCGTACCTCCTCGGCGGGCTTCCTCCTCCTCCTCCTGCATCTCACTTCCCCGTCTGGCCGCTGTGCCACCGCCTCCCTCAGCCTCATTCGAAATTGAAATTCCCTGGCCAAGGCCGTCAGCGCGGCTCCAGCGCCCCGGCCTCCGCCTGCAGCCCCGCCCCCGGTTTTGAACCTCGGCCAATCGCAGGCTCCAGAACTACTCTCAGTGGTTATTGTCGGCGGCGGCGGCTACGCGGGCCACATGACGAGGTCTGGCGGGCCGGATTAGGCCCCCGGGCCTTGTGTTTGACACCCTTGCATTAAAGGAACCAAACAGAGTAATGGCCCATCAAGGATGCCATCAAGGCCTCTCCTCTAGCTTTGTGGTGGTGGGCAAAGACCAAAGGATTCTTGGGTTTCTGGGCTGATGACATTGTAAGCGAACAGGCAAACCATTATGAGACATAACTATGGTTCAATGAATATTTTCCTGGGTTACTCCTACCATGGAAAGAAGGAAGGAAGAAATGGGAGTGTGAGGTCAGAGCACATAGGCCCTTGGTTCATACACATTTTGGGTAACCAAGGCAAGATATGCATTTCCAGTCATACCTTGGAAGTTGAACGGAATCCGTTCTGGAAGTCCGTTCGACTTCCAAAGCATTCTCCTTCCAGATCACGGCTTCTGATTGGCTGTGGGAAGCTGCAAAAACCCTGTCAAAATTCGGCTTCTGAATGAACATTTGAAAACCAGAACAGTCATTGTTCGATCGTTCGGGAGCCAAAACATCCGAGTTCCAAAGCATTCAACAACCAAGGTACGACTGTATTCATTACTTGCTTGCTTGTCTGTTTGTTTATATACCATTTAACATTTTTGGCCCCAAAAAATCCCTGAGCTGTTTACAAAAATTATAAGATCAAAATATAGTAAATACATTTATCCAAACTAGGCCATTTAATGAATTTGAAATGAGCGAATGCACAGTAGGGTTTCAAAATGAACCAAATCTTATAGGTTAATTAAATAAAAACAGAGACATCTCAACAAAAGTTGTGCCGGGAGTAGCTGAGAAATGTCCATAAGCTTTATATATGAGGTGTTTATGTCCCTAGAGCTCCATAATCAATGTATGAGCTTATTTACAGGACTGTAACAAATAGGTAGTGTCCTAGGTGTTAAAACTATTATGGAAGGAAGGTCACCAGTGTGTATTAAATCCTATGTTGTCTATTTATTTGCCCCCTAAACATTTTAGTAGTGTTTTGTTTCTTTTCTTTTATTTAAATTCGAGCAGCATTTTGGTGGAAGAAAACCACAGCAACCAGTTACTATAATTGGAATAACTCTTGCTTTTAGAATAATTGATCTAGAGCCCAGTTAAGCTAAAGGACCATTTGAACTAATTCTGTTCCAATGAAGTCAATTAACTATACTGATTAAATCCAAGTACTTCACCTGAAACAATTGAGTTGGCCACCTACCTGGGGATTACTTCATTCCTCTTTCTTTCTTCATGTATAAAAGATTTAGAAAGTTTGCAATTTGAAATTCTGAAAAGCCTGATATCACCATTATGTATATTTTTAGAACCATTTCCTTCTCTACGATTTTTTCCTTGAAACTTGAGTAGCCCTAAGACTGTATACATTTCTCTGCAAAGACATGCAAAATATCTTTAACTTGGATGGGTGTGATAGGGTTCTAAGCATGGCAACTGGAGAAAGTACTTGTAGTGGACTCTGTCTGCTGCAGTCCAAATAAGCATTGTTGGAAGTTGTTATTTGTTCGTTATTATACTGCTTAATGACAAAATAGGTTTATTAGCAGTTTACAAAGTATGGTTTGCATTCAGCTAAGTTCCACTTAGACAGGGGTGGAGGAAGGGGCGCGGTAGAGGCGGTGCGCCCCGGGTGTCACCTCTGAGGGGTGACAAAATGCGGGCAGCACTCACCGCGGTGCCTGCAGTGCACCCGAGCCACAGGGAGAGACGCAGTGGCTTGGGTGCGCAGGCTTCGCACTGCCGCAAATGGCCCGCCTGCCGCCTCCCCCTCAGCTGTAGGGCGGCTGAGTGGGAGAAGGCAGGCAGACTGCTCAGAGGCCCCCCAGAACGTGCTGCCCCAGCTGGCCCCGCCCCATGGGTGGCTTGCCCCGCCCCCAGGTGCCAGATACGTGTGCCGCCCCAGGCTACTGATCGGCTTGCTCTGCCACTGCACTTAGAGCAAACCCACTGAAATTAATGGGCATGAGCTAATTTCAACGGGACTCCTTTAAGAGGGGCTAGTGTTGGACACAATGCTGTAAAACCATTATGTTGGCCTCCATCTGTCTTGAGAGACAATTAAGTGTGCCTCTGAACGGTGAAATCAATCAGTTGTATCAGTAGCACTGAAGAGACCTACCCAGGGCACATCTAGGCAGAGTGTATGGAGGTCCTGGACTGCCCAGATGGCAAGACCCACACACCCCACTCTTGGCAACTGGCATGCAGAAGCACACTCCCTCTGACTGGAAGTGGTGAAAAAGCGATTGAAACAGCTGGATTAAAAAGAAAAACTGCAACACCATTGTGTTGAATATTGGCATGCTAGCAACTACTGATGCAACCACATTGACCCACACTGCTGCACAGACATGGACTCCTTGAGAGAGGAAAAATTAACCAGTTTGTATAGGAGAGCAGTTTTTAGGACCGAACTTCAGCTGCATCAATATCTATTCAACATCTCAGAGTATAATGCCTCGCTTTCCCTAACTATAGCAGAGTTCAGCTGACATACTCAGCTGACAGAGCCACATGGCTGGGCTTGTCTCATTCATTTCAATTGAAGTTTCACACATGCAAACAGGTTCTTTGAACTACTGTTATCTCCACCATCTTCATCTTCTTCATCATCCCACCTTTTTACTTACCCAAAGAGTACTTAAGGTGGCTAACGACATTCAAAGTGCAATAAAACAAGCAACAATTAAGCATTAAAGTGAAGCAGCAGCAGAGCAGATAATTAAAGCACCACCACCTCAGAATACGGAAATTAATGGGAAAGTCACCTGAACAAAATGTTCTTACTCTAATAAAACACTGAAATCATTTAAAATGAACACAGATACAACATTGGAACTAAAAGCACCAAGCACAAAACACACACCAGCTTCAACTAGTTTCTAAATCCCCAAGAACATCCTAGGTGCATTCCTATACACACATTTGGTCACAGAGAAAGGCACATGCCAAAGACACAGCCTCAGGCTGTAGTGGCTGAAGGTGTGGGCAGCAGTAGGAAATTCAACAAGCTCTCATGTTCAGCCAAAATGGTCTGCTTTGGATGTGTCTGCCAAAGGGAAAAAAATTAATGGACTTAAGTGCCCATATAAGTCCCTGCTTATTTAACTTATATGCAGAATTCATCAAGTGAAAGGCTGGACTGGATGAATCCCAAACCGGAATTAAGATTGCCGGAAGAAATATCAACAATCTCAGATATGCAGGTGACACAACTTTGATGGCAGAAAGTGAGGAGGGATTAAAGAACCTCTTAATGAATGTGAACTAGGAGAGCGCAATATATGGTCTGAAGCTCAACATCAAAAAAAGCTAAGATCATGGCCACTGGTCCCATCACCTTCTGGCAAATAGAAGGGGAAGAAATGGAGGCAGTGAAAGATTTTACTTTCTTGGGTTCCATGATCACTCCAGATGGTGACAGCAGTCACGAAATTAAAAGACGCCTGCTTCTTGGGAGAAAAGCGATGACAAAACTAGACAGCATCTTAAAAAGCAGAGACATCACCTTGCCGACAAAGGTCTGTATAGTTAAAGCTATGGTTTTCCCAGTAGTGATGTATGGAAGTGAGAGCTGGACCATAAAGAAGGCTGATTCCCAAAGAATTGATGCTTTTGAATTATGGTGCTGGAGGAGACTCTTGAGAGTCCCATGGACTACAAGAAATCAGAGCCATCCATTCTGAAGGAAATCAGCCCTGACTGTTCACTGGAAGGACAGATCCTGAAGCTGAGGCTCCAGTACTTTGGCCACCTCATGAGACTCCCTGGAAAAGACCCTGTTGTTGGGAAAGATGGAGGGCACAAGGAGAAGGGGACAACAGAGGACGAAATGGTTGGACAGTGTTCTCGAAGCTACTAACATGAGTTTGACCACACTGCAGTGGAAGAATGGAGTGGATGGTATGCTCTGGTCCATGGGGCCACAAAGAGTCGGACATGACTAATTTACTAAACAACAAACAAGTGCCCAATGTTGCTAGCAGTGAGGTGTAAGAGGGGCATTCCACCACCACCCTTGTTGAGAAACCTAGATGCTGAGCTAAATCACAGTAGCCATAACATTATGCAGAATGTTTATGAAAAAATGCTAGACCTACATAGAATTTCCTTTCCTCAAAAGTGGTTATTACCAATGCCACAAAAAGGAACATTTAAATAATAATAATAATAATAATAATAATAATATTTAAAAAACCAAAACCATGGAGAAATTAAGGAAAGTTCCGAGCATTTATTCACATACTGGGGCAGAACAGTTTTGAAGACAAAGCTCAAGGGGCTTTATTGTGAATCTCAGCATTTCATTTGAATGCTAAAGGCAGTTGCTCATTTGTAGCCTTTGCAAATTTACATTTAAGGGTGTTATGAGAATACTTTGTCTTCTACTGTGCATTATGGAAACAAGAGTTTGAAATATGTCATTTCCCAGAAGGCTGGCGAAAGACAAAAGGCCCAGGAAGCCTAGCTCAGCTTTATCTTGCAGTTCCTCAAGGATGATTCAAGTGCAACTCTCTTAAAGGAGGGAATGCAGATGTTGTTATGCCAGTAATAAATTGAAAAGTTATGAGCTCAGCAAATAATCTGTGTTAAGTTAACCCCATGTGAATATGAAGGTTAAAATCAAGAATCAAACTGGGGCATAATGATGCAAAATAATAATTAGACTCTTATTTATAATTTATCCTTGACCTTCAGTTTATTTAAAGAGAAAGAGTAGTAAGAGATAATGTGTACAAAACTGAACACATGATGATCCTGGTATTTTAATGGCACACACAAGATGAATTGATTAGTAATGATTGAATGGCTTCAGAAGCTGCTGCTCTGCCATTTATTTGTTTCTTAGGGTCACTGACCTTATTCATAAAAACTATGGCAGAACAACACAGCTATCTACCTGTGACTTCATTCATGTGTGGGAGAAACAACCTGCATAGACTGTGATGAATGGAGAACATGGATATATTGACTACATGAATATATTATGTAGAATTTTTCATGTTTCTATCACAGTTAAAGCTTCAATGTAAAAAAATCTATAGCTAAGCCAGATAAGGTCCACCGAGCTACCAGAATCATAGACTTGTAGAGTTGGAAGGGAACAAAGGGGTCATCTAGTCCAACCCCCTGAAATGCAGGAAACTTTTGCCTAGTGTGGGGCTCAAACCCATGACCTTGAGATTAAGAGTTTCATGCTCTTCCAGCTGAGCTTGCTTCCTTTCCCCCTTCAGTTGGGATGGCTTACCAGTGGCCTTCCAGATCTAACACATCTTGCTGACTATAGCCCACATTTGTTCAGGCTGATGGGAATTGGAATCAAACAACATCTGGAGAACCACTGTTTTCTCATTCCTTTCCTACATGTAACTGGTAACTCATTCTTTACAATGGCTTCCCAGCGAGTATCCATGCTGTAAACAGACTTCAACATTGACACAGGATGTTATGCACTGATTTCCCCCTCCCATAAAGAGGAAGAGTCGTGTGTGTTGTATCATACAGGTGACTTGCAACATCAGGTTGGCATGGAATCCCATCTAGAATCATGGGGAAAATGTTTATTTTAGAATGGGATTCTTGTGTTTCCCCCTTTCAAATTCAGGGAGGCAGTGTGCATAAAAAATCCCCTCCCCCAAGGGGCTTTAACTTCATTTTTTCAGGGGTTTCTATGTAGCTTTGTGACCTGGAGGTACTTGAATGTACTCAAGATTGCCATAACACCAAAAAATGCAACACATGGCCAGGATCACAGCAATCTCTGATGAATCCATAGCTTATTGTTTTCCTAAACAATTGGGGTACAGACACAATTGCATAGAAAACAGCGGGTGCATTCCGGAGGTGTGTGTGAACTGGCCCTAAGCTTAGCTACTTCTACAATGGCAGTTCTTTATTCAACTCATTAAAAAAACTAATGAAGCCGACTAGTCTCTAAAATCCCATGTGCCCAATCTGTCAAATTCTCCCTACCCATATTAATGTTCTATAAATTCAAAGCCTGGCTTAGAAGTCAGATTTGATGGTTTATATGAAAAATAAGCAGATCAGTAATGTGGTAGCGTTATCTCCTTGAAAATATTGCTGATACTATGAACTTGTTAAAGAGCAACAGACATGTTTTCTGGAAACTCTACAAAAGGTACAAATTAAAATGGCTCAAGGGTTAGTGGGTAAAAGCAGATTTTTCTCTGAACATTTTACCATGTGGTACATAAATCATTAGAGTAAATCCCATATTGCAGTTCAACACAGGGAAAGGTTAATGCTTTGAAAAGTTGATGAATGGGGAAGAAATTCCTATTTACTTAGAGGGAAGAATTTGTATAATGATAGAAATTTTACACATAACAGATTTATCAATGCCTCGGAGCTAAATTTTGCAGTCATTAAAAAGAAGGAATATACCCCTGTTATTGGTTCATCATCTTCTTCCATGTGCATCACCAGGAATGCAGAGAAATTCAGGTCTACTTCTCCCATTCTTTTTTCCCCCTTTTCTATTTTTTATTTTTACCATGATAATTCTGTACCCCCAGGTGGAATTTTTTTTGGAATAAGACCCTAGATTGGGGGAGGGAATCTTCTCCAGCATAAGGGCAGCATGCCCTTGTGAACAGTCTTCTGGGTACCACATGCTGTGGTGTGCAAGGCCAGAGGCAATAATTGTGACTCTTTCATTTGTACAGAGTTGGCTACATCCCAGCCACATAAAAAGCCCGAAGTTTCTACACACAAACACCTCCATCCAGGCAAGCAGGAGACATTGTCACAGTTTAAGGAAACATCCCTGCCAGTAAATGGACCCAAGGAGGCCACAGAGCAGGGACAACGAGTGGTGCAGGCTGGAACAAAGGGATGTGCCTTGGGAGATTCCCAAGGACTGAATAATACTGAATCCTGGAGGGCTACATTTGGTCCCCATGCCCGAGTTCCCTGTCATGGATTTTCTCTATTCTGGAGAACTTTAACACTTGAGGGGACTAGACTGCATTGAGGGGACTTCAAAAGACTTACAACATGAAGAAGAAGAAGAAGAAGAAGAAGAAGAAGAAGAAGAAGAAGAAGAAGAAGAAGAAGAAGAAGAAGAGGAGGGGGAGGAGGGGGAGGGGGAGGAGGAGGAGGGGGAGGAGGAGGAGGAGTTTGGATTTGATATCCCGCTTTATCAGTACCCGAAGGAGTCTCAAAGCGGCTAACAATCTCCTTTCCCCTCCTCCCCCACAACAGACACCCTGTGAGGTGGGTGGGGTTGAGAGACTTCAAAAAAGTGTGACTAGCCCAAGGTCACCCAGCAGCTGCATGTGGAGGAGCGGAGACGCGAACCCGGTTCCCCAGATTACAAGTCTATCCCTCTTAACCACTACACAAGATGCATTTATGAAAAAAGAGACTAAACAGAGCATGTCTCATGCGTGCCTCAATGGGACTTACTTCAGAGGTAAATGTTGATAGCATTGTGGCTAAGGACACCTAACTGTGACTTCAAAATGTCAAATCTGAGAACAAATCTGAGAGCCATTAACCCAGAGAGGTCCTCCTTAAGAGAAAAACCACAGCCAAGAAAGGTTAAAGCCAAGGACAAGCACATCTGGCTTCACTCTGAAGCTTATCCCATTGCTAATTTTCATGAATCTGGTGATAAATATTTGGACACTCATCCCCAACAGTAAATATGGACTTTCCACTTGAGGAAGCAAAAAATGATGAACGCCTATGAGATCCACATGATCAACCAAGGAGATGGCAAACTGAAAAGGAAATCCCAGAAAAATGCTGTTTGAAGCATTGCTTTCCTGCCTGGCGACATTTTGAGATGAATTTTTAGTTTGCAGTTGTTCTCAGGGGATTCAGAGGGTGAATGGATGAGTGCACTAGCAAGAGACGTGGATAAGCATGACATTTTCCTACAGACATCATCAGCATTTTTTTTAACCGAATGGTAAACACAGTATAGCTCCTGTTGCTTGGTCCCAGCTCCTGCCAACCTAGCAGTTCGAAAGCATGTCAAAATGCAAGTAGATAAATAGGAACCGCTACAGCGGGAAGGTAAACGGCGTTTCCATGTGCTGCTCTGGTTCGCCAGAAGTGGCTTTGTCATGCTGGCCACATGACCTGGAAGCTATACGCCGTCTCCCTCGGCCAATAATACGAGATGAGCGCGCAACCCCAGAGTCGGTCACGACTGGACCTAATGGTCAGGGGTCCCTTTACCTTTACCTTAAACACAGTATCATAAATTAGGGAGGCATGAAAGCTGTCCCTGTGAATTTTTCCATTTTGCCTACTATGCTCTCAGAAATCAACAAGAGGATCATGGAGTGTCTCTGATATCTGTAGTTTTCTGGACAACTTCTACACATGTAGGCTTTGGGTTTCTTTCCCAAACATTATAGCAGCATAATGGCTAGTTTCACTGGATGTGGAATTCACATTTGAATGTGTATCAGAAGGGACATCCCAGCAGGAGCAATTCTGGGCTGGCAGATGTTTGCACCCTGATGCACATTCTTATGCACAACTCCATGCTGCTTTCAACCGGTGCGCTTTCTGCCCTCACTCTTTGCTCATTCAGTCACCAATTTTCTTTTCAAAATGGGAAGGAAATCAGATCACATTAGGCAGCAGGAAAAAATCAGGATAATTTCCCACACCACTAGACTAGCAATTTCCATGTCAACAATCAAAGCTGGCAGATTATGATAGAACCCCAAATATAAACTAAGAAATGCCATGCATGAATTACTGTCAGGGACCTCAAAAGCTGCATGTTCATATAAGGCTTGTAACCCCATCTCTAGTTTCTTCTGTGTTTGTATTTTTGTACAAGTGTCAAGTCATAAAGATTCCCACCAGATGCCCGAGACCATTCATTCTTCTTTTATAAGACACCGTACTGCAGGCACACTCACATTTCTTTATGGAATTTTCAGCTTGCGTACTAGTACCTTTTGGTAAAAAATACTATCAAAGAATGCCGTGTTTGCTTCACTGAGAATGAGTATAAATGGATGACAGAGGTGAGTAGGAAGCTCCTAAATGTGTGACTCAAATACCTAGATTCTGAAGTAAAAATAAATAAATTATTCATTTATGAAGAAGCATTCCGATGAACAGTTAGCGGGGTTTTTACTTTATGTCTCCTTAATAGTCTGCATGATGAAGCAGGGGGAACCTTAATTAGAACTCATCTAGCTATGCATAAGCAATGCCAATTCAGCTTTTTTACTTGAATGTTTGGACTCCTCAGAACACACACACACACACACACACACACACACACACACACAGCCCAAATCTTGATTTTATTACTACTCATGTGCATTAATGACAGTGGCTACAGCTTCTGCACCCAGTCGCATACTACAGCTGGAACCACCATCATTTAATAGCTTTAACTAGAGAATTCCAGCTAGCAAATTATCTATGCTATTTTACTGGTTATTTGCTTTTATTTTATGAGCTGGTAGTCCAGCAAACAAACACGACATCATGTATATTGCTTGAGCGACACGAGTCACTCCAGGATCTTTTAGGATTTTAGGGAGGGACCATTGCTGAGCAGTAGAGCACACATGCTTTAAAGAACATAAGAACATAAAAAGAACCTGTTGGATCAAGCCAGTGGCACATCTGTTCTCACAGTGCCTGAACAGTTGTCCTTGAAGGGTTTTTCCACAGGCAAGAGAACTCTCCTCTCCTGTGGTTTCCAGCAACTGGTATTCAGAAGCATCCAACTATGGAAGTAGCCCTCTCCTCCATGCAACTGTCTAGTCTTTTAAAGCCATCCAAGTTGTTTGCCATCACTGACTCCTATGCAGAACTCACCATGAAGTTGTTACATTAAGCTTCCAGGCGACTCAGGGCAGCTATCAAGAGCCCTGAACAGCTGCTGGTTTGATAACAGCCACAATCACTGCCCACAGAGGTGCTAAAAACTATGGCAAGCTGTCACCCAAGCTAGTTTGGGGGGTCACCCCTGGTTCTGTTGCAGGTCAAATAAATGTGCACCCACCTGCCTCGTTCTCTTAGATTCAGTCAGATGGCTAGGGAAGCTCGGAAGGGCCCTCATGCAAATACTTCGCATGTGCAATGGTATATGCCTGGCTGGAAAGCTTAAAGCCCACCACTGCTACATGGGAGATGGATTGAAGGAAATGAAATATGAATTGGGCCCACCCCCCTAGCTTGGCCAATCCCTGGTAGAAGCAGCTAGGAGCTAGGTTGAGTCATAGATCTAAAGAAAGTGCAGACTCGCACATGCTGGCCAGCTTCCATTTTGACTTGACATGTGTAAAGGCATGAAGTGGGTGGAGGGATTCACCGGCCCACAATGGCGCCCACCTGAGAGGTGCTGGAACTGCGCTCTGGTGCGCTCCAGCTAAAAAAGAGCACTGCTCCTGTGGGAGTTCCATGGTTTAACTATTAATAAGTACTTTTGGTTGATTCATCCTGAATCTTACAACACTCAGCTTCATTGGATGTCCATGAGTTGCAGTCCTCTCACCTCTCCTGTCAATGGGATCAGATAGCAAATGTTGGGAGAGATCTCTGCCTGAGATCTTGGAGAACTGCTGCCAGTCAGAGTAGAAAGCATAGGTTTGATGGGCAAATAGTTTGGCCTGGAATAAGGCAGCAGCCTCTGATACAGCACAATTCTAGCTGAACCATTTAATTCACTCCCACAAGAGGCATTGACAGCCACCAACTTGGGTGCCTTTAGAAGAAGTTTAGATGAATTAATGGAGGATATGGCTACCAGTGGCTACTAACCATGATGGCTATGCTCTGCTTCCATGGACCTGGGCTTGAGTCCTGCTTTCAGGCTTCCTGCAGACATCTGGTAAGAACCTCTGAAACAACCCCCATTTTCCCAGGAAAAAAAGGAAAGACCCACATTTATAGAAAGCTTAATGACTCCTTTTAGAAGTTATAATGTTTTCACTCTTTGTTTTCCTGCTGAATATCCCTGCATTTTATCATAGCGACTTTATGAGTAAAAATGAGGAATGTCATCTAGATGAAAAGATCAAGCATAAAAGTGAAAATGAGGATGCCGACATTTTTCATGCATTAAAATTTACTGTGTTTATACATCCTCTTAAACATTAATATAGATTTTGCCAGCTTCCGCCCTGAGATCCAGCAGCATATTCATTAATAGTGGCAAGTAGCTGGCATGCCAGCCAATATAAAATAAATGGATGATACTGGCATAAAATAAAATGGCAACAAAAGGTAGGTAAGACGGCATCTGTCCTTGAAGTCTGATTTGCTGCCCCATAAAAATTATCCATAACAAATTTAAAGCACCATTGAAAAGAAGAAGAATATAAGCCAGGAACTAATAGCAATGAATGTGAAGTGTTTCTCTGAGTAAATGTGTCCAGTAAATGTTGCAGTATGGGAAAATATATAGTAAATTAGAGCAAGGCTGTTTGCAAGGCAAAGTATATAGCTGTTCCAACAAATCCCCTCAAATGAATTTCTATCATGAGTGCTTCCAAAGAGTTCTATATGTTCCCAAATGCAAAAGATATCAATAACAATATGGAAAAGCAGGGAGGGGGTGGGTGGTTGCCAGTACCTTGGTAATTAACTGTGCAGTCAGATCCATGTTTACAGAAAAATAAGTCACACTGGAATTCATTTCAATGAAAGTGTGCAAGGATTGCAGGACAAAAGAGCAAATCAAATGTTGAACGAGCGTGTGGGTGGGATTTCCAAGATAATGTAATGTAAATAGCCAGCATGGCCAATAGAAATAGCCACTCTGACGTCCTACTCAGGGGCGATGGAAATTGTAACCCAGCAGTATCTACCAGATGTCATCATTCTTGCTCATACAACCATACTACACTGTCTCCTTATACATATAACATATTCATTCACTCACTCAAAGAGGCACATTATTATTGGTACTCAGAAGTGTTCAAGCAAACCTTAATCAGCCTTGATTGAGTATATGCAAATTGTATAATATGCACTTTTAAAAAAACCCTCTCTAGCAATAATTGCCAGTTGCCAGGTTTGAACCTACAAAATGCTGGCTTCTGTATCTATAGAAATTGTATTTATTCCACACATGTGCATGTCTTTCCTTACTCTGCAATAGTTCCCATATGCAAGGGGAAACTGTTTAATTAAAAGCCATCTACAAGTTAGATCTGTATGAGAGAGAACCTTCTTGGCTGGTCATGACTAGACTCTGGACCCATCATAACTTGCCTTAACTGAACAACTGTTTTTAAAAAGCAGAAATTTCTTTGGAATACTGTACAGAATCCAAAGAAGCTTTTAAAAAATACCCACCCTCAGCTAAATAGTTCTGATTTTAAGTGATGTTCTGTACAGGTGTGAAATACAACTCTAATGGCTTTCCCAGCTGAATTTCATTAATATTGCAGTGAAACCATTTGTGACATTTAGTGTAACATGTATAATGCAGGATTTGAAAAGATGCCTGTCTCTCTTAGGTATGCAACTCTTTTATGTAATCTGGAAACCTGGTGGGAGGAAAGAAGCTGAAATAATTGTAGCTCATTTCCATAATGAATGCTGCCTCAGAGATAATTAAAAGCAAAAACATTTAAAACTTTGCCTACCCCAAATTAATTACTGTTACTCAAACATTCATAAGAAAGAAATGGTCAATAATAACTGGCTTTCCCTTGACCTTTTTATTGTTGGGTTATCGGGAATAGATGCAGGTTACAATCCTGAATAAAGCAGTCATGACAAAAGCGGAGTTGGATTCACGTAAATGAAATTTACTACAGAAGTGAATCACATTAAATGACTGAAGCAAACAATTGAATTCTAGTCTAACTTATTGCTACACGGGGGTGGTCAGTGGATTCAAACCAGGTTAGAACCACAGAAGCTGCCATCTTATATCTGCATCACCCATTGCCACAAGCGCCAGCTAGATGAATCTGTAAATTTTGGGTTCTTTTGGTTTCTCATTATAAAACTGTTTTCAGTTTGCCCCATTTCCACTTCCATGGCATCAACTCACAGGTGGATCCTCTTCCACCAAGGGAAAGGGAAAAACCAAATGGACACTGAGATACTTTTCTTTTAAAAAAAATCAGCTCTCTCCACCTTTTCTTTTGCTTTAGTAGATGGGGGGATTTTCCATTTAAGCATGGCATAACCTCTAAAAAAGGTTATTATGGCACCATGCATCACTCTGAGGTCCCAAGTTATTTTCTATCATGGTAGACACTACTTGGGCAAGCTGTAGCAGCAGTACCAAGACAAACAGTGCCCAGTTGCTTGAAATAAGGTGGCTGGTTAACTGTCCAGTTTCACAGCCTAGACACCACAGAGCCAAGCTCATTTGTACACAGCTGAGTATAGATGGAACACCTAAAGCAGCGTTTCTCAACCACTGTTCCGCGGCACACTAGTGTGCCGCGAGACGCTGGCTGGTGTGCCGCGATGTGCGGCGATGAGAAGGGCAATTTGCATTGTCACGTGCCTGGCGCCCGCCAATACACAGCACTGACCCGCCGGAAAGCAATATTTGGCAAGTGTTTCTTACAGTCATAATTATAATATAGGGCGGCACAGAGTTAAAATTTTTAACCTTTTTAATGGTGGTGTGCCTCGTGATTTTTTTCACGGAACAAGTGTGCCGTGGCCCAAAAAAGGTTGAGAAACACTGACCTAAAGGAATGTTCCTTCTTAAGGTCTTTGAACTGGTAATGTGTTATCAAATTATATTGACTAACAAGCCATATATCTATCCTGTCTAGATATTTAGGATGGTTTGGAGGTCATCCTCTGAGCCTGCGCACACTACATTGTCATCAGCATACTGAAGCTCTATGACGGAAGTTATGGTGAAGACAATCTTACTCGGCTACGAGTGATCACCAAAGAAGAAGAAGAAGAATATCTATCCCGTCGCTCACAATATTAACTGCAGATCTGGGTACAACAGAAAGCCAAGGGTGGAGTGCGGAGAAATAATCAAATAACAGATTTAAATGGGTGGAAGCAAGGCCACATTTGTTGGTTAACAATAGCCCAGGAGGGTTTGGCTTGGCATTGGGGAAGGATCAGATTGTACACCCTAGATGCTGTGTGATGAGTAAGTATGGACCACACAGTTTTAGGTAACCCTTGGAAACACCTGGGGATGCCCCCATCCAACTTGTCCTCCTCCAAGCTAGGGCAGCTGGTACAATTATTATCTGTCACCACAGAATACAATAACGTATTTCCCAAGCTAACTCCCACAGTTTCAGAAAGGTCTTAGCAAAGCCATTGCCATGCCTGCTATTAGTGTAGATGAGGCTGGCCCAGGATCAGGCTGCCCTGTCGAAAGAAAGAAAAAGAAAGAAAGAACAGAACCAAATGTTTCAGCTTAAAGAAAAGTGGTAGACTTTAGACCAGGCATCCCCAACCTTCGGTCCTCCAGATGTTTTGGACTACAATTCCCATCATCCCTGACCACTGGTCCTGGAGGGCTGCAGGTTGGGGATGCCTGCTTTAGATGAAAGGTATTTTTATTTCCCTTTTGAAAACATTGAGGATCAACTTCAAGGTCACAACTGGCTTGCATGAGAATTTTCTCCTTCAGATAATTTTACGAAAAACAGCGAAGCCACAATTTGTATATTTGGCGAGAATAAAACATGGCAATAAGGATGTTGTGTCAGGAGATTGCAAATCAGGTGTGGGGACTCCTTGGCCCACCAGATGTTGCTGAACCACAATTCTCATCATTGCTGGTCAGCGGCCAGGCTTGCTGGGGATGATGGGAGTTGTAAATCAGCAACATCTAGAACAGGCATCCCCAAACTTTGGCCCTCCAGATGTTTTGGTCTACAACTCACATGATCCCTAGCTAACAGAACCAGGGGTCAGGGAAGATGGGAATTGTAGTCCAAAACATCTGGAGGGCCAAAGTTTGGGGATGCCTGATCTAGAGGACTAAAGATTCCCCACACCTGTTGTACCTTAAGATGCTGGACTAATTCAAATTAAAGTATTGAAATCATCCTGTAGGCTTTATTATTATTATTTTTAAAAAGCAGGTAATATAATCACCCCCAAATTACCCTAAGATGATGGGCTACTCTAGTGCATGATTCCTACTACAATACAGAAAAGAGCCCCATTAGGACTGGCCTTCATTGCCTTTCACTATATCTATTGTGCTACCCCTAGCAAGAGAATTGCATGAGTTCATATGAATGAGATCACAGTTATTCTGCAGCAACTCCAACCCCATTAAAACTACTGAAGCTGCACCAGGTTTTAACAAAGGTCAATGGAAAAGCTCTCAGCAACTCCAAAGTGCTTTGGATCCAACCTAGGTCTGTATCTAATTTGGCTCAGTTCATTTCAGGTCCAGGCATTTGTTAACACTGCAATTTATAATGCTTGCAGCTCCCGAAAATTCGGACCTTAATCAGTGGCTTCAGCATCAAATCAAGTCAGAAAATGCAGGAGGGGGCTTGGCAGAATGAATGCTGACAATGACTGACACACACACACACCTGATAGCTTGCAGGAAAAAATGTTATAGATTCCTCCATACAGGTTTTTTTCCTTCCTTCATTTCATACACATAAAAAAAACCCTTAATTCTGCATTGACACTGAATATATTTAATTTGTAAGAAATGAAGATACCGGGACTGAAAACAGATTAGTATAAGCTTTGTAGGCTGCTTCAGTGCTTCTGCAAATGAGCTACAAGGGTGGTGATTAATCTGGTGCACTTTAACTTTTAAATTTATTCTTAAAATTCAGCTCCTCTTACAAAAAAAAAGTTTTTTTCCTGTCACTTAAGGCCCTTGAGAAAAGTTTTTCTTTTTTGAAAAACAAATTAACAGAGATTAGCTTTTCCTTACCATTGTTAAGATAGGAACATATCTGCTTCTTTGTTTGTGGTTTTTTATGCCGTTGCACTGCAAGACAGATTCATTTATTAGGAATGGCCTACAAAAAAGGAAGTACCTCAGTAACATCAGTCAAATTCTAGGCTTATTTCTGACACTCCCATGCCCTAAGCACAAGGTTCAGAACCTGTGTCCCACTGTAATATATGATGTCAGGTGTTGGAACAGGTAAAGGTATGGCTGGGTCAAAGAAGGCTTACAGGCACTACTGGTCAGCTGGTCAGCAGCCTCCACAAAACCCTTTGCACTTCTACTTCTGCAAGCATAGATGATCATTGGCTGAATAATTGGATGAACTGGCCTTTTGTGCAACCTCCCAAGCTTTTTTGTGGGTGTGACACATCATTAGCCAGAGTTTCTGTTTGCAGAAATATGTTGGAAGTTACCCACTGAATACCTGACACTGTAATTCAGTGACATCGGTTAGGGATGTGGGGTGTGAAACACAAGAGCAGTCAAGCACAACATTCCTAGAGTATACATAGAAAGGGGATGTCTGACCAGCCAGTAGAAACTTCCTGTTTCTCCTGACCTAGGACAGACTTCCTCTGCATGTAATGAGGTGGGCGTGACTTCACCTGTGCACAGGTAACACAAAAGGGGTGGGGTGCCGCCATTTCTCTCTCTTTTGACTACGTTCTCAAAGGAGCCACATCTGCTTAGGCAGAGATGCTCTCTCGGCTTCCATATGGGGTAGATTCCAAGTGTATATATCTGTTATAAGCAAGTCTGCCTGTTATAAGCAAGTGTATATATCTGTTATAAGCAAGTCTGTTATAAGCAAGTCTGTGATCTTACTGTGAACAGGATGTCTGTGAGTAAACTCTTTTTATACTTTTAATACAAGACTGTGTCGTGTCTTATCTTTTAAGAGGGAATAAGGGGAAAATACCAGGACAGATATTATTATACATTCCCACAAGGGTAGATAGGTCAGACTAGGTTTGGTCTATCTTGCCTTTACTTGTTTTCGTGTGCTGCATTCCATCCTGTTTCCACATTAGAATATGAGGCAGTTTGGGGGAGGGGGGAAATCTGATTAAAATTCTACTGTTTTAAAAGTTCTTCGGCTTTTAGGAGGTAGTCTGCAGCCTGACTTGTTTTTTTTTAAAAAAAAAAAAAAAAAGCCCAGGTAGTAGCCACTGCAAATGGCTGGAAAGAGTAGTTCTTCACTTCCCATCCCTTCTAGGAAACTTGAATTGGGGGAGGGGAAATGACTTCCTAGTGGCATCATGCCCCATCACTCCCGGGGGCACTTGAGGCCCCAGTTTCAACACACATTGCAGTCCACACTTCCCTAAAATGAGGGTTGCCATATTTCAAAAAGTGAAAATCCAGACACAAAAATGGTTTCGCCAAAATCTACACTACTGACACGGGCTGCCATAGGTCCGCATTTTCCTGGGCATTTCAGCAATTTCCGCCCAGACGCTGCTAACAAGGGCAAATGCCAGCTATATCCAAGAAATTCTGGACATATGGCAACCCTGCTAAAATAAGGTAAGCAAACAAGAAAACAGTATTCATTTTGCAAACTGGAGGGGGGGGCAGAGCATGAGAAGAATTGTCAGAGGGTCAGACACAATGGTTGGGTTCTCTTTGAATTAGAGGCTGCAGCAATGGAAGGGATGTGAAAGTTCTACATTCTCCATCTAAATGCAGGGTGTGTGTGTGTGTGTGTGTGTGTGTGTGTGTGTGTGTGTGTGTGTAAACAAACCATATATCATAAAGGCATCACAGTCCCCTCTGTTTCTCATGTTTTCCAAAAGGACACACAAACCCTGGTAAATGCACCCGGAACCCCTGGAATATTGCACCGCTCAGAGATTGGGATGGCTTGTAACAATATATACACCCAGGGGCAGTCCTACCATTAGGCAAAGTGAGTCCTCAAGTGTCAGAGTCTGAGGGTCAGCAGCAGCCTCTTGGCTGTTCCTCCCAAGACCTCCAGTCATCCCCTCTGTTGGAAAACAGATCTGAGTGTGCTAGGCAGCCCGTCCTGGGCCACCTAAACCTGCATGCTATCCCATCACCAGAGTAGGATTCAACTGCCACTCTGTGCCTGGAATGGGATGGGGGACACAATCTTGTCCTTTGCTTCAGGCAGCAAGATGTGTTGAGTTGAGCCAACCCTGTGTATACACACCACCTAATGGAATTCACAAATAAGGATTCCAAATAAGGACTACATTCAGATCAGCAAGTTACTCCAGAATATATTGTGAGTCTACTTTGCAATATGGACCCAGCAAATGCCTCCTCTATTCCCAATATAATATTTCAACAATATTTCCTCAGTGTATTTGCTATCTCAAACAAAACAAAAGGAAACCACATGCACCCTGAAATCTGTGTTCTTATATGGATCATGCTTATTAGGCGTTCCCAGCAATTAGAGCAGTTGCTCTGGCTTTCCTCCCCTTCTTTTCTTAATTGATAAGTCAAAGCGAAAGTTTCTGTAGAGAGCTTGATTTATTTTAGAGGGAGAATTCAAACCTGGGCATGTGTTGGGAAAATAAATCAAGTAAAGATTTCTTTGTTCTCATTATAAAGCAAGAATAAACCTACAGAGGAGCAAAGTATTTTTCTTTCCTTTCCTTTTTTTAAAAAAAGGGGGAATTACACTGTCAGAAATGGATTTTGCATTAAACTGTGCCTACTACTCTGCAACAGCTCAGTTGTGATCACAGCAAAACCTATTATACTGGCCATTATACTGCACCACTTTATTTTGCAGGATCTATTTCTGAATATAAGAGAATTTTTTTCCCTTGCTAACAAAGAACAAACACTAACATGGAGAACAATGTCCTAGTAAATGTCTTTGTGTGTTCAGACCCAGAAACCTCCCCCCCTAAATAAATTCACACATGACTCAAATTTTGGTTTGGTTTTTGGCAGAATTTAGGCCACAACTTTATTGATTACAGAAAGCTCCTTGCACCCTTGCAGGTAGCACTGACCCAGGGCACCAGCATAGGTCAGCCAAGGGTAAACACCTGGAATGGCGGAAAGCCAGGAACAGACTATGTCCACCACCCAGATGTCCCCCTGGACTCAGGCACAGAGGGTTGACCAAACCATTTGAGTCCCTGCATTCCTTTAATGGAATACCTTTCACATAGGGATGGCAAGAGCGTTCTCCCATCCCTGTCACCTGAACTATCCACCACACAAGCACCCGTGCTCGCCGCCAACCACTCACACCTGTAACCAATCCCTTAACCCCGCTGACATAGCAGTCAGCCATAAATCATTCCCAGTCACAGACAGATGAACCCCATCAAGCCTGTAAAGTGACACATCACAGAAGGTAATGCCTGGGTGACAGATCACAGTCCCGCCCAAGGCCAGAACCTTCCTGGCCACTGCGCTCTGGACACGCCTCCTGGCCCTCTCGGTGGCAGCTGGGCATCGGCTTCCTCACCACACACATCGCTGCAACAGCAGAGACCAGAAAATTTTGTGTCTGGGAAGAGTTGCCCTCAACTCTTCCAAGTCCTCCTGCACGTGGATCCTCAGGCTCAAGCCAGGAGCTTCCAGGAAATCATTCTCGCCCAACTGCACCACCATCACCGCAGGCATGCCTTCCGCAGACACCTTCGCCCGCACCATTGGGAGAAGCTCCTCCCAACGCTTTCCTTGTCTGGACACCCAGGAGACACACACACGTGGTCAGGGAGCCTGAGCCTGCATCCGATTCTACCCTCCTGCTGGCCCAGTGGACAATGCTGTGCCCGACTATCCAGACGTGCAGGGTAGGCGGACCTAGGAATGAACAAAACAATATTAGCAACTGCACCTCAGCACCACATCCAAACCATAGCTGTCAACTTTCGGATTTGAAAATAAGGGATCAGCAGCCTCACCTGTCCTAGGGACAGTCTACGGTATATCTAACAAACCAGGATAGCAGTGGGAAACGGTGCTGGAATAAGGGAATTTCCAGCAAAAAAAGGGAAGGTTGACAGCTGTGGCTTGGAATAAGGGAGTTTCCCGCAAAAAAGGGGAGGGTTGACAGCTATGATCCGAACATAACCCTTGTATGCCTCAGATTTCCAGCGGCCCAGATCCTTAATCCTGTCAACGGACAGGCCCCAATGTGCAGCAGTAGTACCTGCCCCAATATGGAAGGAATGAGGTGCAAACTCACTGGCCAGCAGGCCACATGCTGCAATTGCCTTACGCATCACTTCAGGAAACTGATGCCTCTTTAAGAGGGACCTATCATCGTGAACCAGGAAGGGGCCATCCCCCAGGTGGGCAAAGTGACAAATATTTCTTGGCATCCTCCAATGGACAAGGGCTGGGTACTTTAAATGACTTTTTTAATGTTTTAACTTAGTTTTTATTTTATTTTTAATTGCATTTTTATTACAACAGATGTTATGGGCCCTCCAGGTGTTTTGGGACTACAACTTCCATCACCCCTAGCTAACAGGACCAGTGGTCAGGGATGATGAGAATCTGGAGGGCCGAGTTTGCCTATGCCTGGTGTTTGCCATCCTGAGCTCCTTTGGACAGAATTTAATGAATCAATAAAATCAGTGAAGATCCAGAGTCACTTCTATCAGTCAGTTCAAGAGATCAGGGTATGGAAGGAGTGGATCTTACATTTGAGGGCAAAAAGGTTATCTTTATCCAAGCCTTTGGAAAAGCAAGTTATCTTTATCCAAGCCTTTGGAAAAGCAAGCATATGGACCAGACTTTAATGTTCAGACAACTGCTTCAGAACTTCTTCAGTATCTCATTCTGTAGTAGATGAACTGCTGCAGGACCCCTGGAGATTTCTTGAAGTGAAGCTCTAATGAAATCATTAGTTTCCTTAACAGTATTTTTCTTTCCTTCATCTCATTTGAAAGACATGAAATCCATTCTTCTTTAGTCTTTCTACAATTTTATATTTTTGCTAAAGGATTTAAAGAATTATGCTCTCAAATCAATACTCTCTTTTGAGCATCCTACCAATAATGCAAAATAAAAAAAATTCCTTCAGTAGCACCTTAAAGACCAACTAAGTTTTTATTTTGGTATGAGCTTTCGTGTGCATGCACACTTCTTCAGATACCAATAATGCATTCTTCTTTTATGAAGGAAGCGATCAAATCTGAACTCACAATGGAAAGACTCACCCAACCATCTTTGGGATTTCGTTCAGGTGGTTAGCTCAATCTTAAAATGGTCATTGTTGCCATTGTAGGCGGTAGATTTTTAAGTCAAAGACTCTTAACAGGTCACTATGAGACCATTACAAATACTTGATCTCTTTTCTCTTTCAAGTGTTGCTAGCATAAGGGATAATGATAATAAAAAAAATGATGGAAAACTAAGGAAGCTTAAGGGTGTGCTTTTAAAAATACTAAATCTAGCCATTCTCTGGGCAGTAGAGATATACAAGTTTTTCTCCATCATTACAAAGTCTCAATAGTCCTAACCTGGCTGGTTATTTCTTTTAGAACTGCAGATACCTTCATCAATGGAAGAATTCCTTCCATCAGAGGAACATCAAGGAAAAAGGAATCTTCGATCAAACCCATTATCTTCTGTAGCTGCAGATATGGAAGGGATCAACCATGTTACCAGGTTCAAATGTGAGCCTAATAAATCAGGAGTTGGATGCCCAGACGCCATGTGCCCACTCCCCCTTCGATGCTGTATATGTAGAAACTGAAAGGACCACAATACAATGTCACTTTGGTTCTAATTAGGCCCCAACTTTTTTTGATTACAGATGTAAGTAGCTTTTGGCTTAGGCATTGAAGATCTCCTGTATTAACCAGCCGGCCTGCTGGAAGATTTTCTGGGGGATCGATCCCAATATACTGTCGACCTATGACATGTATCAAATAAGTGCAACACTGACAGGATCACCACCTTGGGGAGGGCTGTGGCCCTTAGCTCTCTCATGGGCATATGGACAGAAGCACCTCCCCCTAGGATTCCTTTAACTGGAAACCCCATTTCCTTGGATACCGGTAGTTCCATAGCAAGGCCATACTAAGGACACTACCCCCTCTGTTGGGTGGGTGCTAGCCATGCAACAAGGGAGGGTGGGTGGAAAACATAGCTGCCAAGTCTCCCACTTTCTCCGGGAAACCTCCGTTTTTCCAGCTGTCCCCAGCCAAAAAAAAGGATTTTTTTGTTTTTCCCCGGTTTATTCTGGCGCAGCGGCCATTTTGGAACTGGGCGGAGCATGCTCAGAAGCGAATTTTGATGCTGCTCTGCCCAGTTCCAAAATGGCTGCAGCGCGACTTCTGGTGCGGCAGCCATTTTGGAACTGGGCACACAGCATCAAAAGTCACTTCTGAGCATGCTCCGCCCAGTTCCAAAATGGCTGTCGCGCTACTTCCAGTATGCTAATTTCGGTCCAGTCCCTTATTTTTCAGAGAGGAACTTGGCAGGTATGGTGGAAAATACAATGGTAACTGCAATGCCAGGCCTAATTGAAGCTTGGGGAGCAGACCTGAGTGAAGACTCCAGCCTGAGTCACAGTTAGCTCTGCCCTGCCTCCAGGCCCGCCTGTGATTGGCCAATTTTCAGGTGAGCCAAATTCAAATCCCCTTGGCCAGCAAAAGAAGATGTGACATTTCCCACTAGCCTTTAAGATTCCACCCGAGGAGCCTGGCAATGGCAATGGGGCAGCACCATGGCACAACTGTCACCTCACAAAGGATGGAGACAGGACATGCAACCCATTATCATGATTATCAAGGTTGATGTCATTGGCTCTGAGAATTCTAGGGTCTAGGCTGTTTGCGAAGTGTTCCTGAAATTAACTTTAGCAAATAAGCTAATTCAAATACACTCTTTATTGAATGCATGCTCCCAGGCACTATGTTATTACACCCTTCCTGACTTCAAGCAGACTCAGGTCTCTGCTAAATTATTGCAGCTACAAACACTATGGGAACTGTATGCAAAAGCTCTCTGCAACCTCCAGAGTCCACCTGCAAAATGGGTCAGATCCCCTGGAACAGAACTAAACGTATCTAATCCTTAGGTTCAGTCTAATCCATTAAGATAAACCTCATTAGTACTAATCCATTTTACTAATTACAAAAGTTCCTTAAAGCTTTAAGATTGCATTACAGATAGGAAGACATATTAATTATACCCATGTGACTCCATTTACCCACATGAGATCCACCAAATTCCGACTTTGGTCTAAAGCAAAAGATGATGAACCAAAATTAATAGGTATAAGAAGTCAACTAAACTAAATAATCTTAAATTAACACTGCAGTTATACCGACTATTGCTTTCAACATTAATAAAAAGCAACAGTGTTCTTGATTTCTGATGGCCATCAAGATTTAGATTACCTACAATTCTTGGGTGAGCTGAGAGCTTGTTTGGACTGTGGGTGAAAACCTGGAAGCTGAGAAGGAGGGTGTGTCAGAAGGAAAAGGAATTGGTATGAGTTTATATCTATTAGTAGATTTGTATCAATGTAGCATTTGTATATGTGACTGTATTTTGTAATATTTTGTTTAAGTTATCTGATGTTGCTACCATTTTTTGTTCACCGCTTAGAGAATATATATTTTTGTACACTGCTTTTCAATATATTAAGTGGTATAAAGGTGAAGGGACCCCTGACCATTAGGTCCAGTCGTGACCGACTCTGGGGTTGCAGCGCTCATCTCGCATTATTGGCCGAGGGAGCAGGCATACAGCTTCCAGGTCATGTGGCCAGCATGACAAAGCTGCTTCTGGCGAACCAGAGCAGCACACGGAAACGCCGTTTACCTTCCCGCTGTAGCAGTACCTATTTATCTACTTGCACTTTGACGTGCTTTCGAACTGCTAGGTTGGCAGGAGCTGGGACCGAGCAACAGGAGCTCACCCCGTCGCAGGGATTCGAACTGCCGACCTTCTGATCGGCAAGCCCTAGGCTCTGTGGTTTAACCCACAGCACCACCTCTGTCCCTATTAAGTGGTATAGAAATCAAATAATCAATCCCAGGCATTGAATCTTAGACCTTCTGGTATATCAAGCACTTTATCAATGAACTCACTGAGCTATACCCTTTGCACTCAGTTACACAATTAGTTGCAATGGGAAGCGTGGCAGATCAGCACTGAATGCCTTGCACTTCATTCTTGCCTTGCCGAAAAACCACACCATATACTTCTAATTTATGTTGCATTTATCATTCAGTCATTACAACTCTCTCATACAAATAAAATCTTTGCCGTCTCTTGAAGGGGAGTGCGAATCGTAGCACTGTCCTCCCAAAATAAAATTGATCTGTATTCATTTGTCTTCATAATTCATAGCAGTGATTGGGGGAGTTCTTCATTTTTATTTTTCACAGTGTGAGAACAAATGGTTCATTAATTTTAAGCACATCAGTCTGCAATCCATGTCAGATAGAATAATGACTGACATTATATAGAACACAATGGACTGAATGTACAAATATAATTTCCCTGCATTCATCCATGTTTGCATAGGGAAAACTTTTAAGAAGAACCAACTGATGAGAGAGGTGCATAATTTAGCAGAGACAGGAAGAATGTGGGATGGGTACAGATATGGGCAGTTCTGGGTAGAGTGGATGTTTTGTAAAAAGACAAGGCTTGAAATGTCCAAGTCATTGGCACCTAGCAGAATGCCCACCATTGTGCATGTAGGTAGATATGCAAACCCTTCTTACCTAACACAGAGAGCTCTGGAGATGCTATGGGTAAGGAGTACACTCCATCCTGTGTCAGACTCAAAGGGGGAGAGTAGCCTTTGCTTTCACCACAGCAATGTTAATGGCAGCCATTCAGTTGTGACATCACTGAGTTGTTGTTGTTGTTGTTGTTTAGTCGTGTCCAACTCTTCATGACGCCATGGACCAGAGCACGCCAGGCACTCCTGTTTTCCACTGCCTCCCACAGTTTGGTCAGACTCATGCTGGTAGCTTCGAGAACACTGTCCAACCATCTCGTCCTCTGCCGTCCCCTTCTCCTTGTGCCCTCCATCTTTCCCAACATCAGGGTCTTTTCCAGGGAGTCTTCTCTTCTCATGAGGTGGCCAAAGTATTGGAGCCTCAGCTTCAGGATCTGTCCTTCCAGTGAGTATTCAGGGCTGATTTCCTTAAGAAGGGAAATCTGGAGCAGGAACTGGCAAGCCACTCCAGTATCCCTGCCAAGAAAACTCCATGGACAAAGACAACATCACTTAGTACCAAGCCTGTTGTCTACAGATTCCTAGACTGGAGTGCTGAACTTGCCACTGGTGGACGATGGAGCTGGTGGAGTGGAATGGGGTGCTGCAAACTTGCATGCATAGATCGATAAAGAGATATGATAATACATTGTACCATGTCTGATCTAACAGGAACGGTCCTTTTCAGGGTTCTAGCTAGCAAGCCATATGCTTTCCCACTTACTTCCCTACCCACCTCCACTTTCTCCAGCTGACACAATTTCCTCATTGGGTTGTTCTCTCTCTACACCCCCCCCCCATCTATTTCCTCATACCTCAGGATTCCCCCAAGCATGCTAATACTTTCTTCTCATTTCTCAACTGATATCAACAATGTTGGCAAAAAGAGGGAACTTTTGGATGTATATGCTAGACCAGGCATCCCCAAACTGCGGCCCTCCAGATGTTTTGGCCTACAACTCCCATGATCCCTGGCTAAGAGGACCAGTGGTCGGGGAAGATGGGATTTGTAGTTCAAAACATCTGGAGGGCCGAAGTGTAGGGATGCCTGTGCTAGACCAGGCATAGGCAAACTCGGCCCTCCAGATGTTTTGGGACTACAATTCCCATCATCCCTGACCACTGGTCCTGTTAGTTAGGGATGACGGGAGTTGTAGTCCCAAAACATCTGGAGGGCCGAGTTTGTCTATGCCTGTGCTAGACACTTTAACACTGCATAACGTCAGTCTTGGAGGCAAGCCCTTCCAAACAGTCAATCATCAAAACTCTATAAATGCCAGGTTGGAAAGAGCATAATTTCATTTTTATCAGAGCAGATCGTGAAGGCAGAAGCCAAAACATTTGTCAACGTCAAAAAATACTCCATTTTGTTAACCTAGTAACATGCATATTATTTTCTTTAACACTCCAAGCTTGTGGGAAGTGTTGTTTGATACAACAAAGGTGTCATCCTATACCACCTGAAGTTGCTATTAGGGGAAGTGAAGGGTTTGACCACATTCTTTGATTTGTATATATCCTTTATATAGAGGATATAGACCAGGCATCCCCAGACTTCGGCCCTCCAGATGTTTTGCACTACAAATCCCATCTTCCCCGACCACTGGTCCTCTTAGCTGGGGATCATGGGATTTGTAGGCCAAAACTCACAGTCGACACGCCTTGCTTTGTCTTTTACCTTACCAGCTACACTCAGCTGGATTTTATATTTAATGCTATAGTTGTATTTGTTGTATTCTATGTTGTTGTGTGACAGTTGCCTGTTTGATCTTTTATATGTGCTATGGCTATATGGCTAATGCAATAAACTTTTGATTGATATATAGAGGATATATAGTGGGATGGCCAACTAACATGGCCAGTTAATATATTCATGCAAGGGCTTTTGACCTAATGCTCACTAGTGGTGAGAAAGAATTGCATGGAAAGCACTATCTTACTAAATTGATATCATTAAATCAGTTGGATGAACTTATCCAAAATAAGTGGTAGGCTTCCCGTTTCCAGTGGTGTAGGAAGATCTTGGATGAAATCCTGTATATAGTTAGACTGTTTAAATTCAGCTGAAGTCAATAGTATTTAAGTGTCATCATTGTGCACAGGATGGCATTTCTTGAGGGCATTTCTATCATTCCATTGCCACCAAAAGAGCCTCTTAACTAACATAAGGCAAACCTTCCCCATTATTGCTTGATTGAGAATTATATACTTTCCAAAAGTTTTCTATGACAATGTCAATGTACATTTATTAGGAGTGGAGTTTTGGAGGTAGTTGAATGCTCTTGCAAGTGTTTGAGATTGCAGCTCCAGGAAAAAAGTTGAGAGTTGTAATGCTTTGAAATCTATTCTCAACATATTATGTCAAGGACATTTCTGAAACTGCTGCAAAATAGCTATTTGGGTTGCCCTCCCACACCCACCAACTCTACTTAACCATTTTGTAGAATAGCCATTCACAGGTTTGCATCATTTATGGGATGGAAAATGCTCAATGGCCCTGGAATAATTGTATGCTACCTCTAAGATAAAGTGAATGTTTCCATAAGATAAATGTGACATCCTTCGTGTTTTTCTACCATCAATATTTGCTGCCCAAGTGAAGAAAGAAACTTGAAAAAGCATGTAAGAGGGAATGTAAATAAGAATATTGCATGCATTTTCTTAATATACTCAGAGATATCATCCATGAAGCTGCTTAGTTAGCAAAATTCTATCAGTTTCTTGCATAAAAATGGCATTAAAAAGCTATAAAGGCAGCTGTTTTCAGGAAACTGAGTCTTTATAGTCCCAAGCTGGAGATACTTTTGCACATCCCAGCATTAATAGTCACGTTTTGTTACTTAATTTAGAGCAAGCAACAACATAATGTAGTGTGACTAATGCAGCCTGACAGTAAAACATGGCCCGCCTCCCCAAAGTCCATCACCTGGAAAATGTGGAAATCAAAGCAATTTTCTCAAAACAAAGGTTAAATAAATCAAACTTTCAAAAGCAGAACACAAGGAAAGATTTGCATTTAAAAATATTTATTCGATACTATCTTTGTTTTTCAATGATTCACTTTGAAATCAATCAATGGCATCAGATTCAGGGACCAATTATGATGGCAACATACTAATTGCTTGAGTCGTCAGTGATTTGCACCCAGACAGCAATGATGCACAAATGTCCTCGACTGGAAGCAGCCTCCCCAGAGCTGCAAAACTTTTGAGTCTGTGATGGTATTGTTCTCCATATATAAATCTATAACAGCCAGAACACATTGACCTATATTAGCAAATCTTTATAATGTGGTTCGTGAAGGAGCAAAATTCAGTGTTATGCTTCTACACGTAAGGATTTTCTAATGTAGGTCAGAGTGTTCTGGGTGCTTTAGATTAATATATTGAAAATAAGACCATCAAAGATTAATAGTTTTAGTGCTCTGGGGATGTTGCCTCCTACTCTACCAAGTGCCTGAGCTAATATATCCCAAAATTGATGGTGGAGTACCGCAGATAGGCACATAGCTGCCAGGTTTTCGCTTTTCTCGCGAGGAAGCCTATTCAGCATAAGGGAAAATCCCTGTAAAAAAGGGATAACTTGGCAGCTATGGATAGGCATCATATGTTTTTAATTTCTCATCACTTAGTAAAATTGGGATTATGCAACAATATTGTTTATAAAATAGGCAATTAAAGCCAGAACGTGACCTCGCTATTTCAGACTATTTAAATTTTATATTCTCAGCATCTAAATATGCTTTAGCTCTAATCTGACATGTTCTGATACTATAAAATCCCATTCTTTTTTCAAGGGGGCACCAGAGTTCTCACCATGAGAAATTAAAACACTGCCAGAATTCTTTTGAAAGGTTATCCTTGTTAAACTACGACCTCTGGTATTATTTTCACCCAAACCAGTTTTTAGCAGCTTTACAAAATAAGATATAAAACTATGCACTATCATTTGCAATATAACATCAAAAACAGGAAAAAACTTGTTGCAAATTAAAATTGGTGTACATCGGAGTGAGAAAGTATAGATTGATGGCTGATTGTTTTGAACCCTTGGCCTACCTGGCAGCAAGTCAGTATGACAAGTCCAAAGTTCAAAGTCCGAGGGCTAAGCCACATAAGCAAAGTCCAAAGATCAGGAAACTCAGTCCAGAGTCGATCCAAGTCTGAAGTCCAGCAGTCAGGATATAGTCCGGAGTCAATCCTGTAGAGGTCCAGGAGCATCCATGTCAAGGTCCATCAACATGGTCAATGGAGCAAACACAACAGTTTAGCTTTTGTAATTTGCATGCTGATAGCAGAATCTGGGCTTGATGAGGCATGTGCTCCAGCTGAGGAACCACACACCTCCTCCCAGAGCTAGCAAGTCCCACCTGGACAGCTAGTGAGCTGGGCTATGGGCCCTTGACTGCCTCAGCCTCCCAGAGCACCATTCCCACTGTTTCCTACATGTCAGAGGCTGCCATTCATGGATACAAGGGGCCCTCAGGCTCCAACAATGGGTCCTGCTGCTCTGGTTCCTGCACACTGGCCCCCATCTCCCCTCCATCCTCCATCACCCTGTGAGTACTTCCTTCCCCATCCCCTGCTTGCCCCAGTGTGTCCCAGTCCTGCCTACACCCCTCGCTGGGATCATCTTCCTCTTCTTCCTCCTCCCCGTCATCCTGCCAGTTCCTGACACTGATTGAGAGACAGACAGACCATTTGAAAGGAAGCTTCCAAATCATCATCAAGGGCAGACCCATGTATAATAAACACATTACAAAAACCCAGAGCACGGGCCATTGTGGCCAGGCTATTTCTATAAAGGAACAGCCATAACTGTTGAACCAGCGCACACTGCAAAAAGGCATTCTTCACCACAGGTGCTACTTGAGTCTTAATCAACAATGCTGGATCCATCACATCAATGCATTGAATCCAGACTTGCCTTCCATGATCAGAAAAACTTCTAGTGTAGGCATAGGCAAACTCGGCCCTCCAGATGTTTTGGCCTACAACTCCCATGATCCCTAGCTAAGAGGACCAGTGGTCAGGGATGATGGGAATTGTAGTCCAAAACATCTAGAGGGCCAAAGTTTGGGGGTGCCTGTTCTAGTGTCTATGGAAGGCTTTTGCGCTAATGGAAGGAACCCACTGGTGGAGTAGGATTTCTACCTACCTACCCCTGCAGACCACCTTTCACACTGTTCCAGGATGTTGTCCATCTCCAGTGTGGCAGGTACTGCTGGGGGCTGAAGGGGTAGAGTGAAATTAGCAAAAGTTGCCCCCACCCTGCTGAGAGGATGCTCCCACCAATGGCAGCAAAGGCTAGATCCAATCCAATATAAATGCAGATGGAAGCCTTGCAGGCTTTCCAGGTGGAAATGTGCTCACCAAGTCACACAAAGAAAATAGCTCCTGCCTTGAGCATCAGTTTTTAAGTTTAGAATTTTTCTCTGTTTAAGGTGAAAAATGAGATAAGCCGCACTGAAAGCAGGAGGTGAGAGTAGCACCCTTAATGTGCTCTGCTTTGTCTGTTGCTCAAACATGTTAATGTGATGCTTCCTGAAAATATGGAAATTAATTTCCTAAATGATCCTATTGCCTCTGCCAGAGCTGGAGTGGATAATTACTCTTTGGAGCCTTTCGTTTTTGTGAGATAATGCTAACAACTCTCTTGTGCAATATGATGTATCCGTACACCTCAGTCTCTCTCCCTTAAGTCAAGTACCTGACACATGGCCTACGATGTCGCAAATCTCATCCAGGTCATTATTCCCATTAAACACCTCAAATGCCACCTGCCTTACCCAGGAGAAAAACTAGTGAAAGTTTCCCCTTGTAAACATCTGCAGCAGCAAGCTATATACAAAAAGAAAGAGATCACCTTTTACAAGACACTCAAGTAAAAGCTGTTATTTATTTTGTTGCTATCTTGGATCTTCACTGTAAGCACCAGGAGATCCAATAAAGATAGAGAACTGCAACGCAGAGTTGTCTGAGGCACATAAAACACCCAAAGGTGATAAATTTCATTGACTTACCTGGTGCACTGGCCCGGCTGGTGACTGCAAATCCTCTGCTGTTTATCAAATAAATAGCATGCCATTAGGCAAAAACATGCAAGCCAGCTCTGTAATTGCTCTTTTCAGCAGGTGGCATTGATATCTTATAGACAACCTTTCCATCAGCACAGACCATGAGCATAAAGAGGTGGAGTTATTTGCAGTAACACAGGAGAACCAAGCAAGTCCATTTCTGATTAGATTAGTAACAGGACCATCTGTATTCACCAAGTCTTCCGAGCACAGAATTCAGTACTTAGTTCTGACAGCAAAATTAGGGGTGGGATGGGGGATTACCTCAGTCTTTACTATTTATTTTAAAAGGCAAAGCCACAAACCAAAATAACATAACTTATATTTTCTTTGTTTTTGAAAACCATTAAGTACTCTTTTGGTATTTGTGTGACTTCGTTGACTCCCAAGTGTGTATAGCATTGCAACCTAATGAATGAGATGAAGGGTTGCATCCTACCAAGAGGCCCAAAAAGATGATTACTCAAGGCCTGGTAAATGTCATCGATCTAAAAGTGACTGTGGATTAAATCACCAATACTGCTTTCATGTATACCCACTGGCAGAGGAAGAGGAGTGCGGGGGGAGCGCACCGCCCCCGGCAGCGCGATCCCGGCAGGGTGCCAGCACGGCTGTCCCCCCCGCCCGTGCTGGGCACCCTGCCCCCGCAGGCAGCACACCACATCCCCAGGACGCGCGTCAGCCCCACCCCCACCTGCTCTCCACCCCCCGGTGCTGGAGCATGAAGCTCCGCCACTGTGTATACCTGCTTATTGGAAGCAAGCCTCAGATCCAGTAGTTTTGGAATCTCACAGTAGTTTGGAATGCTACTATTTGACCAACTTGGCACATATCAGAAGAAGGAGAAATAGACAACATGCACATAATTGTGTGGGCTTTCATACTGTTCCAGAATAATATATTTTATAATAGCATCCAACCATATATTATGTTTTCCTTATTATACTGGCTTTGCATACATGGTTGATATTTTCTACTGTTATTTTTTTTTTATTGGGAAACATTGCATTAAACTGGAATAGATGGGGCACATTCAACGGTGTCTGTATAACTAAAATCTAGTTCTAAGTTTGCAGTATCTTTTTTTCTTTTCATTCAAGGCTAGCATTCTCCTGAGCATGGATATTCCTTTTATATTCTAATGAATTGTTCACATTGCACATCGCTCTGGAAAGGTCAATGTGACAAATAATTAAAACTGCAGTTATGCACAATGCACATTATAATTAGCTTTTTTCCCAAATAAATAAGAATGTGTCAATATATATATATATATATATATATATATATATATATATATATACACACACACACAAAACAGAAATGGTCCCAGGGTTTCTTCTAATAAAATTGTATGACCCAAAGACAATTAGAGTTCTTTTTTAAATTCCATTCATAAATATAGTACTTTTTTAAAAAAACATTGATGATTATCTAATATGTTTGTGCAATACATTTGTAAATATATAGGAAGAAAGATCTCAGGAAGAAAGATACAAATATATTTACCCCAATTGCATCACCATAACAACTGAGTTTGGAGAAATAGTTAATTATGGAGTACCAGCAGGGAAATGCTGACCTCAGTTCACAGCTGGGAGTAGAAGACAGCAATAAGATGTAGCCATAGAAATATGTCACAAAACCCCACTAGCAAATAACTAAGGGGAAGATGCCAGCAGTCCCCAGAATTCCTAGGAACGAATGCAATTAAACAAGAGGCATCTCCCTAATAAATGTTGCCTTTATCAAGCAGGTTTTGTTGTGTTTTTAACAGAGGAGCCCCATCCTTGGGGGATATTGTCTACACTTTTTTTCCATCCGTCTCTGTCCAATGTTTCCCACTTCTCTAATTCATCTGCAGTCATCTAATGATGATCTGCTGAAATCCCCCTGTGGCTTGCATGCAATTAAAAGAGAATTAGAACAAATAGGTTTTTAGGGCAAGCTCAGTCATCATGTCTCAGGCTTAAAACTGCCTTGGAGAGTATTTCTGATGCAGATGAGGCTTTTGTGGAGCTGGGTCAGGAGGACAGCCAGGGGAAGAAGGTGCTGCTAGCTGTCTGATGAAAAAGGATTTCATGCCTGTCTCATCCTGTGGGTTCAAACTTCTCAAAGAACCAACTAGATTCCCTCAACTCCATCACTTCTCCACTCACCTAAGGCTCCTCGCACCCATCTGGGAGAGGATACAGAAGATGCCGATTCTGATTTTTTAAAAGCTAAACTGGGACTGAGGCTTTGGACACCTACTAGACCTGGTACCCTGTTTAGGTCAGGACTGTGGACCCTGATATCACTGGGCCACAGCTGCCATCATCCATGGCTACGTTGGCTGAGACTTAAGGCAGTTGGAGCCCAACCACATCTAGGGGGCCACAGGTTCCCTGTTCCTGGTTTAGGTGTTCCTCCCGGCTTCACCCACTCTTAGCTGTTTGAACACTTGATCTCCCTGCTGCTGCTGGACTCACATCAAAGGCCAGTCTTCTCAAGGCCTAGATGAGCAGCACCTCACAAGCATGAAACTTTGTTAGAACACAACATCAGCATGCCCTACTGAACTACAAAGCAAACCTGTAAAGGACAAAACAGTTGGCAAGCAGGAATGACAGGACAGCCATGTGTCCTACTTCACACTGTTGTGAAAGCATGCCATCCAAGTGTGGTTAAAAGCTAAGGAAGAGGAAAAAGGATAATCAGGGACATTGAAATTGGCTATCAACCATGAACAGTACCTGGTCAGCAGATCAAGGTGGTGACCTGGTGCCTCTCCCTCTACGGCAGGATGCATTTAATTTATATTTAAATTATAGTAATTATTTATAAATTTGCATAAACATTAACATATGCAGATGGGTGTCCTCTGTTGTGATTATGCAAATACTCTCTTTCTATTGGTAACCTTAAACAAGGATACAATCTAATTTTAGAAAGCAGGAACATAAGAATGTTTTTTTTTCCCCAGGGGAAAACATGTATGATAGATAACTGAATGCATGTTTATTGTGATTCAAGTACTTTATACACTATTCTGCGCCCCCTCTGCAGCAAGGGCGCAGAATAAGCAGACAGGCATTTGCTTATAGATGAGCAGTTTTATTATGTTTTTGGTTTTTTTTAATTGCACTGGTGCTTGCTCCAAGAAAGAAGAAAAACAATGCAAAGAGCTGTCATTGGCATAGCTGCCAAGTTTTCCCTTTTCTCGCGAGGAAGCCTATTCAGCATAAGGGAAAATCCCTTAAAAAAAGGGATAACTTGGCAGCTATGGTCACTGGCCTGGAAGCAAACCCATCTGGTGAAGTCATGAATGACTGAGTTTAACAGCAGTACCTACTGCTAATCAGTTTTGCAGCCAATTGAGAAAGCTAGTGAAAATTCATTGAAGAGACAAAAAAAAAACGACCTTAGCCTTCTGCAGAATGGTGGGCTGCTGAAGGTAAATATCCCTACCCCCCACCACCCCACTATGCAAGACACTCTATTCACCCAGCCTTTTGGATGAGCCTCCTGGGTAGTTAAGTTCCACTGCCTATCAATGGTTTATTGGTCATTGTGTGTTGATTCATTACTCTGCTGTTTCATTATGCATCACATTTTTGCAACCCACTCTGAGATGAAGAACAGGCAAGAACCATGTTTTGAATGAATGAATAGAATACCTATGTGAAAATACAACAGAAATCGTTCGAGAGCCTAAGAAAAGGGAGAAAGAGATTATTTATGATTTCAAGTACACTCTGTGTCAATTGTGTCAATGTGATGGCCACTGAGTTGGGAGGAGTTTCATGCTGTTCACTCATGACCAGCTTGTGAGCTTCTTGCAGGTCAGCCACTGCAAGAACAGGATGCTGGACAGGATGAGCCATTGGCCTGACCCAGAAGGTTCACCTTATGTTTTTACAGCCATAATGCATCTCTCACTACTCTTTGCACTTAGTAAAGTTTTCTCCCCTTAAGTCCAGCATATGCTTACCAGAAAGCAAGGGACTGCTGGAACCAACATTGCAAAATACATTTAAACAGACAAACAGGAAACACAGTGCTCAAGTGATGGAAAGATAGTTGAACTGGCTCTGGGTAAATCTGAACCAGATTACATAGGAATACATTTCCTGACTGTTCAGCTATAGAGCTTCAATTCTTGGACTCTCAAGTCCCATCAACCCCACTATAGGCAGCCCTGTTTAGGGAAGCTTTAAATGTTTAATGGATTATTGTATTTTAATAATTCTGTTGGAAGCCACCCAGAGTAGAGTGGCTGGGGAAACCCAGCCAGATGGGCATGGTATGAATATGTTGTTGTTGTTGTTGTTGTTGTTGTTGTGCATTAGGGGTTATGTGAGCTTTATGCCTTCTTGATATGTTGACTGGCTCATTTCTCCAAAATTGTGAAAGGATCCTCTGTTCTTTGCTCCACACATTCACCTCCATTCTCCTGACGGAAGGTTTGCATGGGAAAATGGGGACAGGGCACCAGTAGCCTCACCAAACAGAGCCATTTGCTATTTAGAGCAGGCATCCCCAAATTGCGGTCCTCCAGATGTTTTGGCCTACAACTCCCATGATCCCTAGCTAAGAGGACCAGTGGTCAGGGATGATGGGAATTGTAGTCCAAAACATCTGGAGGGCCAAAGTTTGGGGTTGCCTGATTAAGAGCATTAATGGGGTATTGCTTTCCCAATGCTACAGTTTCCAATCAGAGAGAGAAAGACTACCTGGAATCTCCTTCTCCCCTTCCCTCTGAAGAATATCCCACTGCTACTATTTCTGCCTTAATTACTACTAAGAGCAGCAATACTTTCTCTTACTCAAGCGAGGAAGTAGGAGAAGTTCCATAGCTGCCAAGTTATCCCTTTTTTTAAGGGATTTTCCCTTATGCTGAATAGGCTTCCTCGCGAGAAAAGGGAAAACTTAGCAGCTATGGAGAAGATTGCCAGATCACTGACCGGCATCCTGTCCCAGAAGAACATGCCAGCACTCAGACACCAGAGAGAGTGGCTGGCTACCTGGATTCCTTCTGCTACAGCCCAAGGGCCACATTATGTTCTGGAAAACCTTCTAAAGGCCAGTTTTATATATTGAAAATCGATTTCAAATCCAGTGTGGGTACAGCCTGACCAGATGGTGCTAGCTGTTTATTGGACGTTCATTCTGTTTTGTTTGTGGGGAATGTGATATTGCAAGAAAGGGCAATTTTCCAACACTTTCCTTCTGTTTTGGGGAAGAAGGCATGCTGCACAAGACATCTATAGTAGAGAAGCCTAAATTTGCTAGTATGTGCCCGAATCCCACTCAGAAAATAGCAACAGTCTGGAGATACCCGGATAAAAACCTCCAACCAGAAAGTCTTGTTGAAAAGGAAGAGTCATTAATATGTGCCTGATCTGCAACAGGTGGAAATGTAGCAAAATGCTGAGCTGCTGCTAATGTTACCTACAAAATGTCTCATATGCAAGTCTGCAAGATCTCTGACTTTTCTGACTTACATTTGGGGAAGTCTGACTAGGGCTGGTGGAAGTTGAGCCTAAAAGACCAGGCGGGCACCAAGTTGGTGAAGGCTGCTCTATTCAGTGCACAACTTCTCAGCCACCCATGGCGAGGAATGGAAGGCTATGAAGTGAAGCAACCAATTAAGATTCTGGAATCTCTGGTCCACTCCAAACGATGCAAGCAGCTACTGGTGTGAATTCAAGACTCCTGCTGTCAAATGACAACTATATACCAGCTGGAAATCTTTCCACTTAAAGCAGAATTAGTGCTTCAAATGTTTCATACAGCATCTACTATGGGAAGGTTGCTGGCTCTTGCTGAAATTTGGAACAGAATTTACTGAAATCATGAAACAGTGCTTTTCATTTTAAAATCATTCAAATGCTTTCCAATTTAAAACACATTCATTTTCAAATAATTCTGAGCAGACAAAAGACTGCAAAAGAAGGTGCTAATGTCATTATAGTACTCAGGAGAGCAACCTATTTTAGAAACACGATGTCTGCTAGAATGCTTAACAGAAACTTAAAATAGTATTAAGCTAGGAAAGTTTCCTGCTGCTATATAGTCTACTTCGGGGACCACCAACTGATGAAGCAGCAGCAGGAACAATCACAGCAAGACCAGCTGTCTGTCTGATCAACACACAATGTAAAGATGAAATGTAAGAGAAAAATTGTAAAGGAAGAGATTCACCACATCTTTTCAGCAATGCCCACGGCAGCTGCTACTCCAAATAGTTGCAACCCTTCACCTGGTTTCAGTGACACCTACTGATGCATACATAGAGCCTCTCAGGCACCATTTTCTGAAATCTCAGCTTCCGTATTTTTCTATACCCAAAATATACCTGCAGCATGTTGGACAACTGTCCTGTTTGGTGACCTACAGGGATGTGTTCTGAAGATGTAGTACACGGGGTCCATTATAGCTCATTTGTTTGAACTAGATGGTTTGAGCTGCAGTGGAAGGAAAATGGAGATGACCCTGCCTCGAGAAAAGACTGAGGACTTGATTACTCTTGTTGTGTTCCTGCCCTGACTGAGTATTAGAGTTCCTGAATGAGATGAATGTGATACTTGGTTCTTCTCACCAGCAATGTCCACAATCATGGGGCCACATTCTTCTGCTGTCATAATCACAGGAGGTAGTGCTTGTATCTGGTTCACAGGCGATATTCCAAATGTAAACTTATCTCTGCAGGTGCTGGAAGTGTGTAATATAGAGGAAAAAGTGACCACATTAACTGACCTCATAGCAATAATTTATCCAAAAGGCCACTGAACTTTCTTGTTTGGACTGGCTGGATCCTGTGTGCTCTGCTTTTCCTTTAAAGGATCCTCTGTTGAAAATAATTTGCGTTCCTATTATTTTTGCATATTTACTTTCCTATCATATGGACCAGGGGCTAAAAAGGGGGGGGGGGCTAAGCACATGTTGGTCATCATTGTGCATGCAGCTGGACTTGGGTGCATTGTTTTCCTTGTTATGTTGCAGGCATATTGCTCCATCTGAAGGAGAAATAAAGTCCTGGCATGAATGCGCTTTCCCACTGCATGTATCATATATTTGAAATCTGGATCTGGGCCAATGTTATCAGCCTCAAGCCCTTATTATGGAACTATAGGAAGGGGGAACTAAATAAGCAAAATTTCACTTGGATGATCAGGGATAATAAATGGGAGAAATGGTCAACAGTTAAAGACTTTATTTGCTTTTGCTTTGCTTTGCTTTTCACAAAAACTACTATTTCATTTCGGCAAGTATATATAGCCCTTCAGGTCTCCTATGGTTTAGCAGTGCTGAGTTCAAGTGTGGAGGAAGGAGCATTAAAGGCATGTGCAGTAGCTAGAATTGATGGAGGTGGGAATGGGATTTTGCAATAGGCTCTCCCCAAAGCTGACACTCTTGAGCCTTTGTAGGTACAGGTCTTTTCTGTATGATCTGTGCAAATTTCTGTGCCTACAGCTTATATAAATGAAGGCTCCATTCACAATGCATGAGCAACACTTGGAGCCTGGATGTTAAATCTGCCACTACAATACTTTCTCCTCTTTCATATGTTGCTGGTGCCTAATTCTCATTCTTCTGCTCAGGGCTTTATTGGTGCCTCGTTGCTAGGGGGAAGGACAGGTCAATCCTTCAGTGTCATTTGCTGCTCAGATGACACTACTCGTTTCAATAGACCAACTATCTGTGAATATAAACTTGAGTATTCTCCAAGTTCCAACCAAGCAAGAAATGATGGTGCTGGTTGTAAACTGTGGTGTTCTTAAAAACCTTTAGCCACATCATGCACACTGAAAGCAGATGGCTTCCCCACAAAGAAACCTGAGAACTGTAGTTTACCCCTTACAGAGCTACAATTCCCAACACCCTTTACACTTCCCCACATTCTTTGGGGAAAGTCATGAGCTTTAAATGTATGGTATACAGTGGTACCTTGCAAGACGAATGCCTCGCGCAACGAAAAACTCACAAGATGAAAGCGTTTTGCGATGTTTTTGGTGACTCGCAAGATAAAGTTTTCTATGGCCGTGCTTCGCAAGATGAATTTTTTTGGTGGTTTTGTTTTGTTGCGGCAAACTGCGCTTCGCAAGACGAAATTATCGCAAGACGAAGCAACTCGTGACATGAATTAATTTCGTCTTGCGAGGTACCACTGTAAGTCGGTGCCTCGACTTACAAATTTAATCCGTTCCGAAGGCACCTTCATAGGTCGAAAAATTCGTAAGTCGAAAAGCGCCATTGGAAATGCGATTTCCCATAGGAATGCATTGGAAACAGAAAAATTCGTAAGTCGAAGCAACCCCATCTAAAAATACATAAGTTGAAAAAACCCTATCTAAAACCACCACGGTTTCCGTTTGGATGTCGAGAAATTTGTAAGCGTGTGGCCATTTGCCCCATTCGTAAGTCGAAAAATTAGGTTGTCGAGTCGTTCATAAGTCGAGGTACCACTGTATATGCATTTAAAGTTGGGGGTTTGGGTAGGTATGCAGTCCCTTTATGGGTCTGTCATTTTCACCAAAGTCAGCTGAAAGAGTAGACTCATAAAATAAAAAAAAATCATTTCCTCCTCTGTGTCCCTCAAGAAATGCTGGCAAGGTGTAGCCATTGCTCCACAGCCTCTAATCATGCTGCTCTAGCAGCTTTCAGATTGCTTACCAGGATAATAGCAATAGAGTAAACTCAGGTCTCAATTTTTATATATCCCTTGTGGCAGAGTGTTGTGCTATCAGCTGGTTTCCCACGATGTGTGTTCCATTAAGCTCTCCATATATAATGAGAGGTAGCAGGTTACTGTGATGACTGAGTGACAGGAGAATGCTCTCAAGCTCTCACACATGCACACACACTAACAATGTTAGCTCTGTGTCGTGTTAAATGTGATGTGATCTGATGGACACTTTCTTGACTGAACAGCCCATTATGGCCGTTCCATTTGCACTGTATCGATTAAGACTGTCAGAATGTTTCTAAAATAGCTTTTTCTCTCCTCTTCCCCCCTGTCCCCCGCAAGGCCTTGACGTGAACAAAAAATAATAGTTGGAAAATAGAATTAAGTGAGACACAAATGTTTAAGATCAACGTCCTTCACGTTAAATTGCTCTTGGGGTTTCCATTTCTTTAAAAGGAAATTAACATGTAAGAATGTCAGCCTGGGAAAAAACAGTGCAAAGTTAGAGATAACTGATAAATATATACAGACAAAGTCACTGTAAAGCAACCACCAATGACTGTCTACAGCATGTCATGTTCAGGGCTTGGGAATACTGCAGGCACGCCATTGCTCTTGTCCTTGTTGTTTGTTCTCTGATAGACAGGCAGCATGTGCTTAAGGATGGTGGCAGCTACAAGATTTTGCCTCCTACTCCTTGGACTTGGCTTGGGAAATGGAGCATGATCGTGCCCCTGTGGGAGAGAGAGAGAGCTTTTTAGAATTGTCCCTCCTCATTTTTGTGGCTGTGTGACTTGATTCCTATGACAAGCATCTTTTCCCCTTCACATTCTAAACTGCCTCTGGATTTGAAACTTTTGCGTCAATGTAAGGGCCTAAGAACTCCCTGACAACCGAAGACAGCTAGTAAACATAGGAACACAGGAAGCTGCCTTATACTGCATCAAACCACTGGCCCATCTAGCTCAGTAATCTCTGTGGTAACTGGTGGTGACTCTCTGGGGCTTTAGGTGGGAGTCTCCCAGCCCTACCTAGAGACAATGGGGACTGAACTTGGGACCTTCTTCATGCACTGGAGATGTTATCTATTATGTGGCAATTGCCTCATTTAGCTAAGGAAGGCTTAAAGAAAGGATACAGAGCCTTTTTCAGCCTTCTGGGCATTTGACATGATACAGTAAGGCTTTTATGTTATATAAAAGTAGAGGTGGGAAAACAATTTTGTGGGAGGTCAAAGCAGGCAACTAAAGCAAAATGGTCAAGGGTATTTGTTTGGAGAGTTTTCCCTCCAGTCAAGGGATGATTGAACATTGCTAGGCAAATACCTATTTCCATCTCTACAGTAGATGTATTGGTGTGCACAGGATTCATTCCTGTTCATTATTTCCAGCAAGCAAACATAGGATCAGTGTTGAGATAATACATTCTGTTATTTTGCACCAGGATTATATGTGTTGTGCCACTTGCATTGTCAAACTCTTAATGCTCTCCAAATTCATTTTAAAAATGAAGCACGTTTCTTTGTGGTATTGATGGACACTGTTTAGCCTCTCATTCTCTATGACTTGATAAGAATTCATTGTGAAACTGTAGCCCTTTTTGGCATCAAAACCATACATGGCTCTTGGAGGTAAGTCATAGAACTTCAGTCAGAGGCCTAGAGAAAACCTATCCTCTGTCAAACCAGAAGTCCCTCCAAGCAATATTTCAAAGACCTCCTCTCTCTGTAAAGTGTTCTCCTGCAGAGCTTAAAGAGCCATTCTGGAAAATAGTTTCCTACATTGCAAAGAACAAGTACAAAAAAATAAGGCCTCCTGCGGTTGCTATATTTGTCCATTAGTGTTGTGGCCACAAGCTATTTTTCTTCCTCTGAAAAACATCATGTCAATAATGGTTGAACATCCTCAATAATAACTTACTTCCTTCAGAAACAAATGAGATCTTGTCAATGTTTCACATCAAGGAATTTATCTACTTCATTAAATAGAAATCTGGTTACTTCACAGATACAGTTACCTGGTCCAGTACAGATAATCATATATTGGTTCAATAAGTAATATATGCACGAGCTCTTTGCAAGCACATTTAGTTACCGTATATACTCGAGTATAAGCCGCCTTTTTCAGCACATTCCTCCTCCCCCACCGCCGACAGTGGTAAAGGCAACGGAGGAGGAAGGAGCAGCCTGAAAGGGCTTCTTTCTTGCCGCTGGTCCGTCCGCTGCCGCCTCTGCCAGTCGCAAGAGCAGGCACAGGAGCTGACAGTGGCAAAGGCAGCGAAGGAGGAACGAGCAGCCCAAAAGCAGCCCTTTCAGACTGCTCCTTCCTCCTCCTCCGCTGTTTATTCTCCAAATAAACATATTTTATATGCAGTTTTTTAATTTAATGCAATCCAAATGTTATCTTCACTAATATATGCATTTTACACACATTAGTTGGTGGGAGAACCAATTCAGCAAAGTGTGAATTTCAAAGGATAGCTTTGTTTCAGACTGTATTTGTTTGAGAAGTGAAAATTAGCAATTCCTCATTAAGATGCACACAAAATCAAATCTCTTCTCCAATTCCTACCTGGAAATCTCCAGCTAAGCAAAGTAGTTAATAAGTCCATAACAAGTCACGATCCTAAGCACGTAAGATCCTGGTTTGTTCCAAAGTTGGTAACAAAGTTTCCTGGTGAATTAGTGACTTTCTGGTCTAATGGCACCACACTACAAAAAGAGCTTGTGCAAAACACTTGTACATATCTTGGTGTTAGCTAGAAATAGGGTAAAGATGTGGTTAGCTCTTCAGAGCTCTGCTGTAGAATTGGCAGTTTTCCTTAGGAACTTATTTGTTTCCACCATTCTCTGTTTGTATATTTATAAGTAAAGCAAACATTGCAAAGCCACCTTGAGTCTCCAGTACATTCTCTTCTAAAGAAAACTAAACCCTTTAGCATTGCTCCTGGACCTCTCACAGAGAATCAATGATTATGTTGTGCCAGATGCCACAGATTTTCCACTCTAGCAAAATGTCAGTTGATTTTGTCCACAGGATGCTTTAAGAGTTTGCTGCTCCATTATCAGGCATCTTGATAATGATGCATCTTTGTCTTGATTTCTACAGATTTCCATAAACTCTGCTCAGGAATGTACATCAATTTCTCTACAATAATGTTTAATCATAGTCTATATTTTCACCCTGGGCTCTGAAAATGCAGGAGGGAGATTTGTTTACAATCTCTGGACCTATATTCTGAGATATTGGGGGGGGGGGGGAATAGTATCAATAGACACTGGAATTCCAGCATCTTTAATAACTTCATTCAAATTTATCACACATACACAGAAAGCTTGTTACCCTAGGATAGATCTATTACCTGTTGGTGAGGAATTTCTGTTTCATTGTTAAGAGGTGATAATATGCCTTGCTGAAATGCAAAATGGAAGTCAGCCTTAATTACAGAGTCACAACTGGCACTCTCAACATCTCTGGAGATACAAACAAACTCTGCAGAGGCCCTGCCTTGTGGAGTTTGTGAAAGAAGATTAATGATCTGCTGAATTCTGCAGATTTGAAGCAAGCCTGCCCATAGAAAATGTCAATAATGTTACCTGTTTATCTTGATATAGCTCAGTGATTTAAGAAGCAACAACAAAACTATGTGAACATTCCTGGGAAATGAATTGCAGGCTATAAGAGAGGAGGTATTTCTCCAATGTTATTTCAGCAAAAATAAGTTTATAATCTACTCTAGATTCCACCCCACCCCACCCCTGCCAACTGATCTGTATAATGTTTCTTCATTTTTTGCTCAACTTCTGTATTGAGCAAACGAGGTCATATAGATACATATCAACTGTGGTTGATATATAGCTTGGTCAAAGTTCAGAAAATGTACCTCACAGTATAGATAACAATTTTGTGGTCTGTTCTCTGATTGAAATGATTGCCTCTGGCTCAGGGGCGTAGGAAGATAGGGGTGGTGGGGGCGGTGCACCCCGAGCGAAGCAATCCCAGGGGTGCCATTGCCGCTGCCCGCCACATCACTGCGCACGGCGTGCCCCAAAACACACACCACTTCACTGTGCACGGCGCGCCCCGCCCCCATAACGCACGCCACATCACTGGGGGCAGCGTGCCTGCTCTCTGCCCCCAGTGGCAGAGCATGAAGCTCCACCGCTGCTCTGGCTAGGAACAATACAAGTAGACTCTGTTCAAATCCTGGACAACTGAAACAATTTCAGTTCATTCATGCCCTCTCTTCCTTCCTTTTGATTAGTACCTACTTAAAAAGTAGCAACCGACCTCAGAACCTTTAAGTAGCAAATATATTTAATGGCCATAAAACAACATACACATATAAAAATCACCAGCAGGCATTGTAACCACATTGCAAGATTATTTGTTGGGCAACGATTGACTTCCAGCCCACTTGCCAGCAGTTAAACCAAGTGTAAATCCAGCAGTACTCAAATAGGGGGACCCCGACAGGGATTGTTGTCTTGAGGAGTGCTATAGGACCCTGACCACCTGGGCATCTGGACACAAGCAACTCCTCCCAGATCCCTTTACCAGAATACCCTACCACTGGAGGGGCAGGCAGAGCCCTCCTCTCTATCGAAGACTAACGTTTACCCAATGCTTAAAGTTCCAAAATTGCTGAGATAGGCAATATCTCCAGGCTGGAGCCAATTTGCCTGGAGGACAAATCCCTGCCCAGCCCCGAACATGGCAACCAACAATGACATAGCAAGGTCAAAAATGCACGATACACATCTTAAACAAAAGGGCTTGGGTGAGTGGGAGATGTGACATGGAAAACCAGGTGCTGGGTTCAGGGCAGGCCATCTTAAATACCCTAGGAGCAGACCGGAAAGAAGCCTACCTGTTTCATTGGGCTCATTCCCAGTGGAAGTCCTGCCTCCAAGCCTGCCTGCCATTGGCCAACCTGCAGACAGGCTTGGATCCGGTTCCCAGTCGGTGAGGAGAGCGTTAAGCTCCTCTCTCTGGCTAGGCAGTCTCACCTGCATCAGATCCGGTGGAGGAGACATCACTGGCCTGCAAAGCCACTGTACCTGGGCAGAGTAAGCAGACCTGTAAGCAAAAAAAGGGGGGCGGTTCTCCATCTTTTACATATGAAGAAGGTGAAGAGAACAAGGAAGATGAAGAGCCCTCAGATCATCTTATACCACTGTCAGTTCATTGGCAATCTGGCCACCCGAAGGTCTATCTCACCAGGCATGGCCTACTCTGACAGGCAGCCGCTCCCCAGGGTCTCAGATTCCTTTGCAGATATTGTTTCTGACATCTTCAAGCTAGTCTCCTTTTAACTTGAGACACCAGGGACCAAGTCTAGGATTTTCTGCATACAAGGCACCTGCTCCATCACTTAGCTATGGTCCCTGTAACAATAAAGTCAGAAGATCAGGCAGGAGGAGAAAGTTAGTGACATGGAGGGAAGACACAGGTTGAGGGAACACTGACTCAACCAGGAAGTGACACAACACAAAGAATAAGGAGAGAAGCAGGACAAGAAAAGGCATGTTTATTCTGTAGAAATCAAGACTTTAGTTTTGCCTAACTCTGAACTCTTCGTTAATAGCCAACACTTTCAGAAACAACCCGGATACAGAATTCCCAGCCATAGCTATTCAAAATTAATCCCCACTGAATCCAGTGAGTCTTACTACCAGGTAAGTCACAAGCTTAAGCGTGTGTTATTTTAAAGCCATTATGCCAATGGCTGTGGTGACACCTAGTGGTAAATACTGTGGCGTTTAAATATTGGAAAGTATGGTGTATATGAGAGTTAAGTATTTATGAACTCCATGCCAACATGCAAATAGGACTTTCCCAGACCATTTTCAAACTGCTTTGACTTGTTCACAAGTGCCAGGGGGATGTGAAAAGCCAAAAATTATCTTATTCACATGTTAGTTTTCTGTGTGCATAGAACGCAAAAGCATTCAGCCTGGATGTCACCCGCCTGCAGTCTGAAATGGTACAATCCAGGACAGGCTGTAACACAGACAGTACTATTCAGCACTTTTGGGTTGTCTCTAAAGATGCATTTGTGCAACTTAAAGGCAGGTTGAAATGTGAGCTGAAAAATGGGCTGAGTCTGAGTATAGAGGTGTTGCCAGGTAGTGCCCCCCCCAAGCATCAGGTCTTTTACATTGGGCCGCAATCTCCTGCAACCCCCACTTTTTAAAAACCTTCTATTTGCTTAAGGGGTGACTGGGCATGTTGCAAAGTACAATGCCAGTGAGACCCTAGCCACTTATTTAACTTACTCTTCTCTCTATGTGTCTTTCCACATTATTGGTGTTAATAGCTCGCTCATCACCATGTAGTCTGGGGGTGGGTTATATACAGTACTGCTCAGTAGGCCTACAACTGAACCATATAATGGCTTCAACCCCAAAGACTTGTGGGAAGAGGTGCATCTCTTTACCTAAAATATATGCACAGATGAGGTCAAATACCGATTGGAGATTCTACAGTCTGAGGACCACCACACAAAGGTCTTCTCATGCACTGCTGTCCCTCAAACTTGTCAATGTAAGCACTTTGAGTTGATCTCGAAAGCACACCAACAAGCAGTGTCTGCCCATACCCAGGGCACTGCATCCTGCACCGCTTGGAGCTTCTGAATGACTGAACCATCTCCATGAACAGCCCCACGGAGCCACTCCAAGTATGCCATGATCCATGATATCACGAGCTTCTGAAAAGTCTCCTGACAAAGGTTACCAGCCAGGGTGACCAAGGAATGTGTGTACGTGCAAATTTGTGCCATGAGCCTGTGTTCTGAGTCTTTAAGGTAGAAAGGGTACCTGTTTGAGCATATGGGAATGGAATAGCTTCAATGTGCACACTCAGCTTTTTCAATGCTTTCAGACATCCTCTGAAGATGATTCAGAAACTGCAGCTAATGCAGAATGCAGCTGCTAAACTTGTCAACTAGAACAAGTAGGCATGCACATAAATCACCAGTAATTTGTTTCTGTACCCAAATCAAAGTGCTGGTCTTAACCATTAAAGCCTTTTACAGCTCAGAATTACCATACCTGATGGAGCAGCTCTGCTCATATGAACCTGCCTGAACTCTGGGACCATCATTTGAGGCCCTTCTCTGCATGCCACCTCCAAGGTGGACCCAGATGGTGGGAAGAAGGGAATGGTCTTCCCTCTAAAAGTCCCCAATTTGTGGAATGTTCTCTGCAGGTAGGGCTATCTCTCACCAATGTTCTCATCATTTTGGTGCCTGGCAAATGCATTTTTGTTTTCCTGAACATTTGGGCCGCATCAGTGACATGATAATGCATTGCTAAATCTGTTCTTAATCTGTTGGTGTGATTTTATTTATTTTTTTACTTGGCTACATTGTGGGGAGCAATGCATAAATTTAATAAACCTAACCCAAATAAATCTTAAAGGCTTTTGCTAGTCTGGACCTCACACAGGCTTCTTCAGAGCTGTTGCTCATGGTGTTTTATTCCCAAGCATGGTCTCTGCTGGCACTCTGGAGTGGTGTTCGTTGTTGAAATTCTATAGCTGTCCCTGATTGATATTTGTATGCAGGGACTGGAGCAGGAGCTTAAGCTGCAAATACAAATCCTTTCTTCTTCTTTTTAAAATCATCCCTTAAGTCAAAACAAAGAAAGAATTAATTCCTGTCTGTTGTGGTTCTCACACAAAACATTACAGCATTGCCGTTTGCAGGTAACTATAAAGTTGATTTACAGTTAGCAATCGTTAACACAAAGCATTGCTAAAGCCCACCAAGTTCTGAGATATTATAATCTTTCCCTTGTAAGATACAATGACTGTGCTAGTTCAGTCAGGAAGGAAGGAGGGGGGAGGAGAGACTTTCCATTCCCAAGGCAAGCTATTAGTTTAGATAAACATTCTACACTCTGAAGTGCTTATCACTTTTAAAGATAAAAGTTCTCCTCTCCTGAAGAGGCATACAGAAGAGTGGCCTTCCCTGCTTCCTTTTGACCTTGCCGCTCCATCTATTAGGCTCCACACTGCTTCAGGTGTGCTGTTTTTGCACCCTATTGCTCTGTCCTTTTGTTTTCTGATTCTCCATGACTGCAGGGAAGCTGATGAGATTTCTCCATCTTACTGAAAAGGGAAAGTAAAGCAGATCCGACGAGTCTAACCTCGGTGACAAGGGTTAACCCACCTGGTGCCACTGGATTCATCAGAGACTCATCAGTCACAGAAAAGCAAAATATGATCGAGATCAACAACTCAGAATAAGGATAACCATTTCACTGAACTGTTTGGGGAAGAAAGTGGTGGGATTAGTCATACTCTCCAGAAAGGTTGATGCCTGGCAATGAGAAGAATGATTGTTTCTGTGAAAGGAAGAGGGGAATGAAAGTCATAGGAGTGGGTGTTCTGCGTGGGGATGAATGACTATTCCAAAAAGTTGGCTGCATCTTTGGGGAAATTTACAGCTCATGAGAAGAAAAAAATCATGTTTGTTGTTGTTGGCAATTGTCTGTCTCAAGATACAATGGAGTGTGCCTCCAAGGTTGAAGTCAAACTACTGGAGAATCATAGCACCTGTTGTGACTGCAGAGACCTGCTGTAACTTCTGTCTCATGCCTTGTTTTTGCTTTGTTAGCAGCAGAGAAGTGACCTCTCTGGGGCCCAAGCCTCAGTTTTGTATGGGCTGCCCAGATGACAAGATCCTCCTCTCGGCCTCCCAGATTTGGTCCTAAAGAAGGCAGAGCAATATGCTTGGCACCAGCTGGGCTACAGTAGTAGTTGCTGGAAGGAGGCATACAAGACACCATCCAACCATCTTAGGGACTCCACTCCAGATTTGTGTACAGTTTATGCCTTAGCCTTTTCTTCCCCTGATAATGCTCACTGGGAGAACTTGGGCCACTCACTGTTTCTCATCCTTAATTTATCTCACAAAATAGTTGGGAGGATAACATGACATCCAGAGGGAGTTTGAGAAAAGGTAGTATAATGGATATCGTACAATAGGTAGGTAGGTAGACATACAGAACTGGAAAGATGCTTCAGATCTTGTTGCTGGACTTCAGCTCCCATCATCCCTAACCACTGGTTGTGTTTGCTGGGGCTGATGAGAGTTTTAGTCCAACAATAGCTGGAGAGCATCATGTTGTCTACTCCTGGTCTAGAACTACAAGTTTTAAATTTCAGTCATAAAATCCTAACAGATTTGTCTGTTTAAAGTCCTGTAAATAAGACACTTAACATCCCATTTAAATGGTTTCTTGTATAGGTGGCATTCCAGTTCAAGGACAGAGAACAGTATTAGACTTCATGAACCACTGCAAACTTGGTAAAAGATTAAGAAGGAACGCAAGTCCTCCTCACTTCCTTTTTTAAATTTTCTGCTGAAGCTTGAGCTATACAACTCTTTTCCAGAATTCTCTTCATATTTCAGAAGCTTTCAGCTTCACATTTTACCTGAGACAGCTCCTCTTCCATGGTTTATTACTCTAGGCTGAATTTTCAGATGGATGGGGAAAACTATGAGGAAATTGAGGAACATAACTGTACTCAGAAGCTGACAACTGTAGATTCTCTTCCTTGATCATTTTGCACTCATGTCAGATAGCTTTCTAATGTTTGTATTTACAGACAATATTAGAGATGCAATAAATGTGTAAGTAGCAATATATTTAGTGATATTCTAAACATTTCTAAGCATTTCATTTTACCCCAAGCATATATGATAGTCTTTCGATCCTTAATCTATAAAACAACAAGCAAATAAATACATGGGATTTGCCTTTATCATATCAGATCTGGCACCATGCTTAAGTTCTTCATTATCCTTTCTGATTCTTGTAGGGTACAATTGTTAAGATCCATTTAATCAGCTAAGAAAGGAAGCCAGAACTACGCATTTAATACATTAGCATACAACTTGCTCCTGTAAAAGAGTTGATACTCAGGAAATATCATACCTTTCCCTCTTTAATGTGTTTTTGGCAAAGCTCCCCAACTCTTCAAAAACTACACTTAGCATGAGATACTCCAGCCAGACTTGTCACTCGTACCAAAAAATTACAGACGCATTAGTACAGTTCACCCTCAATTATTCCAACTTACCCATTAGTGGAATGATTAATAACCCGGATATTTTAAATGGCATATAAAACCTTTCACGGTAACATTTTCATACAGTTTGCTAGAGACAGTAGCTGCTGGGTTGCTTTGAAAGATTTACACTTTGATCCTAAATATGGAAATGATTCTTCCTGAGTTTCCAAATGAATATGATAACATTCCAGGCTTAAGAAATAAGGTGACACCTTGTGCTGCTGGGATGGGACTACAGATCCCATCATCCCTGACCATTGGGCATGCTGAGTGGGACTGATACGATTTGGAGTCCAACCACATTTGGAGGATGAGAAGTTCCTCATCCTTGCACTAAGGCCAATATGTCTTTTTGTCTGCTTTATGTTATCCTTACAAATTTACATGACTGATGTTGGAATGGTGGTGACATTGGAATGGAGAGAGAGTAGGATTCAGGTGAAGGAGTGATCTGGGCCTTCTCTAACTGGAGTGTGCTCTTACCTCAAAGGACCATCATAAGAACATAGGAAGAGTCTACTGGATTATCTAGTCCAACATTCTGTTGGAATGTTTGCTATGTAAATAATAATAATAATAGAATTGAATTGAATTTATATACCGCCCTATACCCAAAGGTTTCAGGGGAAGTTCACAGAATAAAATCAAACCACAAAAGATACAATCAAAATAAAAGCAACAACAACCCAATAACTACCACCCCCTCCCCCCCCAAACCCCACATTTTAAAAGGACATAGGATGTCAATCAAATCAACCAAAGTGGTCACCCTCACCGATCATCAAAAAGACAATCTGAGCCCATCAACATTATTCAGAAAATCCCATTCACCAAGAGTTTTTTTCTCTTCTCTTTGACTTCATGAACTCCTTATATGCTCGTGATACAGCAGACGTAAAGGGTATAACAAAACTGTTTTGAGAAGAGGCTAAAGAAGCAGCTATCATTGTGTGTTTAATGTGATAGCTCAAAATACTTTCATCTCTCTTCCTTGATTAGGCAAGTCAAATGCAATGCTTCTTTTAAACTCAACAATCTTACCTCACAAAGGGAATTTTGTTAATAATGCCTTTTGAGGTAGGATTTGGGGGCTAACTATAGCAAATTCTTGTTGAACCTTATTTTAGTTTCTTGACATTTGTCTGGTTCTCAATTTTCTATTCTCGGTTTTACTGACTGCATATTCGGCAGTATCCATGCAATTTTTAAAAGCTATTACAATCCAATAACAAAGAAATGTCAAAGCCATAAGCAAAGACTAGCAGAACCTTAAAAATAAGGCATTGACAGTGATTTTTTAAAAAAACCATGTAACACTGAAAAAGGAATGATGTTTTTCACATTTCTTACCCAAGGGTGCATCGTGTATGATCCCATCTTCAGTGTTTTATTTCTGTACTGATGAAATTGCAGCCTTCATGAAATTAAAACACATCTTACGTATGTCTCACATCTGGGATCCAAGAACAAGGACATGCAAGTTCTTTTTAAACAGGTAATTGAAAAGTGAATAATGAAATGTTTTCAAAGTTACATTCTCCTTATAGTACAATGTGAGATTCTTTCAAACAAAGACTGTATTATCCTGTTGGTTTGGGAAGGTTACTCACTGTGTGAAGAAACCACGAAATGGGTCTGCCCTAATATCAGAAAGCAACAGGAGTCAAGAAAACTTCAACAGTTGTACTTATTAGGGAAGAACAGATCAATAACTCAACATAGCAGCTACATAGGTAAGACTAAGGTTTCAAGAGAGTGGATGTAGTTTCTGTTACAGACCAAGCGTGTCTCTTAAAGACACCAGCCACGCACACTATGAAGACTGCATCATTCCATGTCAAGATAGGGTGAAATAAAATGGTCAAAGGACACATATGCCTTAGTACAGGCATCCCCAAACATCCTCCAAATGTTTTGGCCTACAACTCCCATGATCCCTAGCTAACAGGACCAGTGGTCAGGGAAGATGGGAATTGTAGCCCAAAACATCTGGAGGGCCGAAGTTTGGGGATGCCTGCCTTAGTACAAAGCTGGGGAAGCTGTGGTCCTCCACATCTGGTTGGACTCCAACTTCCATCAGCCCCAGCCAGCATGACTGGAGTCCAGTAGCATCTGGATGCCAACAACTTCTCTATCCCAATATTCGGTTCATGTGTTCATCTTTCAAAAGCTTATGGAAGATGGTGATCCAGAGGAAAGAAATGATTAAAGTGGGTGGTTGAAAAGAAATGTGAAGAGTTTGTGTCTCTTATTCACAATCATATGCACACTTACTTGAAAGTCAAGCCCCTCCCCAGAACCTCCTCTTGCACTTTGGGCTCCCACCTGCAGCCAAGACAGGAGACACTATATCATGCAGGGCAACCAAGATGATCAAGGGTCTGGAAACCAAGCCTTATGAGGAACTATTGAAGGAGCTGGGTATGTTTAGCTTGGAAAAGAGGAGACTGAGGGGAGATATGATAGCCATCTTCAAATGTCTCAAGGGCTGTCACATGGAAGAGGGAGCAAGCTTGTTTTCTTCTGCTCCAGAGGTAGGACCCAAACCAGTGGATTCAAGTTACTAGGAGGGAGATTTCAACTAAACATCAGGAAAACTTTCTGACAGTAAGAACTCTTCAACAGTGGAGCAGACTCCCTTGGGAGGCTGTGGACTCTCCTTCCTTGTAGGTTTTAAAGCAGAGGTTAGGTGGCCATATATCATGGATGCTTTAGCTGAGATCCCTGCATTGGAGCAGTTTGGACTAGATGACGTTTGGGGTCCCTTCCATCTCTATGATTCTATGACCCCACAAGTCTATATAAGAAAGTGCTTAGATCATGGACTGAGAGTGAGTGGTATTTCACAGAAGTGCCTTTTTTACTTTACTATCCACTAGCACAAAACAGATAAAATATAGGACCTTTGGTGTCTAGATGAAAATGGTTAACATCATTTTCCACAGAATGGTGGGTCCCTGAGATACAGGTTATCCTGTCCTGACTTCAAGAGGGAGCCCACAGCACAGGAAGAGGTTTTGGGGAGGGCACCGACTCAGCTGGAGCTGGTACAGCAGGGTACCAGGTGTGGTCAGGCTACATGACCTTGGATAGGTCCTACAAACACATCCTCCCCGAGGTCACAACCTTGGCTCTGACTTGGAACTTTGAGACTAATTTCTACTTGCCTGCCTCTGACTTCTCTCACTTCCTAACTTGTTCTCCTAGGACCTCATCTCCTAGTACAACCAACTCCTTGATTCGACCTAGAAATGCCACCCACGGAAAACAGATCTTTCCAAGCTCAAGGAAGATTGTGGTGTGTCAAGGTGTTCAAAGCCCCTGGAAGCTCCACCATCAAAGAGTTGCTCATGTCATATGTGACGATGTGACCATTATCAATAGTGTCTGATTATCAAAACTTTTCTTGGCAATGCTGTTTGCCTTCTAGGTGCCCCATCAGACGTTTCTAATTTTCTTTTTCTTCAAGCGCTGTGCATAAAAGTGGTCGGGGTGCCATGATTTTCCTTAGAATAGCTTCCCAACAATTAGGCACTGTTTTATTGGCTAGTTTGCTGACCATGTCAACAGAGCTTGCCAATGACTCAGTTTTTTAATTTAGGAAACATATGCTTAATGGTTGTAGTGTTCAAAGTTTCATCGTAATCAAATTTTGCAGAACTGCTTTGATTTCATTTCATTTAGAATTTGGCAGGGGAAATGTCTGGAAGGTGGAAAACAAACATTCTTGTTTATGTGCTTTCTCCTGCCCACAGTGGAGACAGAGCATGAATTAATTACGATTCTGTGTGAAGGCAATACCTGGATGACTAGGTTTTGATATATTTTATTACAGCTTTTTTCTGATTACATCTTTGCCTGTCGTTTTCTCTATTCACAGTTCCAAAGCTGATTTCTTTTATTGGTAAACATTATTGCTTTGGGGGGGGGGACAGGAGCATTTTCTGAAAGTAGGCTGGGAGTTTATTTATTTATTTATTTTTGTTGCTTAAGTTTTTATTTGAGTATGTTTTCAGAGTGCTTACAAATAACGAGTGTTAAAAATGGCTGTCTATCTCGTTCTTTGTTTTAAATGCTGGTCTCAAATGTACTCCCCAGTTAAGTATTGCCCTAAGTCTGATTACACAAACATTATGATTGATAAATAAACCAATGTGGTATTGATAGCTGATACAATCAATTGAGATATGATGGTTGGGGCTGATTTATACTATAAATTTCTTTTTAAAATGTATTCTGTTGTCCTCTAAAATGACAAAGCCTAACTTCAAATGATGGAGAAGCTGCTATGGTCTTGAGAATAGTAGCCATAAATATAAACTAACAACATAAAATATTGCTGTGTTCTTTCTTGCCTATGAGAACTGCATTGCCCCATTTTCAGATTCATCAGTGTATTTGTTCTTTCACTGTTAGTAGAAACAAAAAATATGACTGCATTCAGGGCACGAAAAACAGTAAATATCCCTACTCTTCCACTCTCTGCAACAAACACAACTTATCCCCAAATAACATGCAAAACAGATAATAGACCCCCAAGGACTACAAAAATCCGGTGAAATGGGTCGGTTAATTGACCAAATCCCCATCTAAGTCTCAACCCCTAGACCCAGGATTGGTTTGATTGTGATTCATTGCCATTTTCTTTTCCTGCCTTGTTAAAATAACATATGTGACTTCTTTCTCTCCCCAGCAGTTTAAAGTAAGAAGTCTTTTATCCTGCCGGATCCTGAAAGTGTGCCCTATATAATTCTGTTTAAAATGGTGTGTTCTGACCTGCTGCACCTCTGGGAGGGATGCTTGTGTGCCAAGGCGGTCCCCTAGTGGATAAATAAAGCACATGAACAAGAGGATTTTGATTTATGGGTTCAAATAGGCCACAGATTTATTGGTTACAGAGGTGAGCATTTTGGCTTAGGCAATAATAATAATAATAATAATAATAATAATAATAATAATAATAATTTATTTATACCCCACCCTCCCCAGCCAAGGCCGGGCTCAGAGTGGCTAACACCAAATATAAAACAACTAGTTAAAATACAATTCAACAAGAAGACTAAATACATTAAAATTAAAATTTAAAGATTAGAAATTAAAAATTAAAAATGCAGCCTCATACAAAAGGGAAAAAGAAAGGGGAAATGGGTGAGGGGATCAGGTTGGCTCCAGGCCAAATGCCAGGTGGAACAACTCTGTCTTACAGGCCCTGCGGAAAGAAATCAGGTCCCACAGGGCCCTGGTCTCAGGAGACAGAGTGTTCCACCAGGTCGGGGCCAGTGTTGAGAAGGCCCTGGTTCTAGTTGAGGCTAATCTGATTTCCTTCGGGCCCAGGACCTCTAAGGTGTTACTATTTATAGACCTTAAGGTCCTCCGCAGGGCATACCGGGAGAGACGGTCCCGTAAGTATGAGGGTCCTAGGCCATAGTGAAGTCAGACTATATCCCGACTCCTGCCTGTTTGCTGGGAGTGCAACTAAGGGTAAACCACCAATAAGGCAAGCCCTATGACTTACATAAAAAGGGGCACCCCGAGAGGTCCCTGTTGGGCTGGTGGTGTGGCCCTATCCCACGTCCAGGCATTGGACAGAATCCACAGCCCCGGACCCTTTAACAAGATACCCTTAATAAGGAGGGGCAGGTGGAGGCTACAACCTCCCCTCCATCCAAACAAAGGCTTACCCAATGCCTAACCTCACAAAGTTGTGACGATTGATATGAGGCAGAGAAAACCAAATGGTGGAGCCAATTTGCCAAGTGGAAAAATTTCTGCCTGGTCCTAACAATATGACAACCATCCTTAGTCCACAGCAAAGCCGTACACATCAAAGCAGAAAAAAGAGGGTGAGGTAGGTGGGAGATCCAGCAAAGAGTGTGATAGGGCAGCCTCTTGCAATGCTGGAGTCAGGGCCGTCTTAAGTATATTTGGCACCCTGGTGCGATGGATCCCTCCGGTGCCCCCCGCCCTGCCCCGTTTTCCAGCGCGGCGGGCGGGCGGAGCTGCGCAGGCGGGTGGAACTCCGCGGCGCCCCCCCCTGGCCACCCAGCCTGGCCGTAGGGCTGGCCCTGGCTGGAGTTGAAATTCCCTGCGGACACATCTGTCAGCGCTGATTGGACAGCGAGGCCTGCCCTTTGAGTGGGGCACTGCCCAGCACCAATGGCATGGGGAAATGGAGGTGGGGAGAGCGCCAGTCTGTGACCCTCAGCCAGGTCACACGAGGGCCAGGGGCCAGCCGCAGTGCCACTTACCAAATAAGGTAAGCGGACTTATTGCAAAGCTGTTGCCAGAGTCAAAGACTCAAGGGGCCATTTTGTGGCTTGAATAGCCACTCCACTACCTTCCTACCTGCCTTCAATGCACTATGAATCTGACACCGATTTCACAAAATTCTCAATGGGCCAAACTGGATCTTTGTCACACTGGTCAACCCTTGGAAGTTGGGTTTGGATGTTTGTTTGTTTGTTTGTTTGTTAGCAAATAGTGTGGATGAACCCTAAGGATGGTTGTCATATTTTTGGGACTAGTTATCTCTCGCTTGGACTACTGCAATGCTCTCCATGTGGGGCTACCTTTGAAGGTGACCCAGAAACTACAACTAATCCAGAATGTGGCAGCTAGACTGGTGACTGGGAGCAGCCGCTGAGACCACATAACACCGGTCCTGAAAGACCTACATTGGCTCCCAGTACGTTTCCGAACACAATTCAAAGTGTTGGTGCTGACCTTTAAAGCCCTAAATGGCCTTGGTCCAGTATACCTGAAGGAGCATCTCCACCCCCATCATTCTGCCCGGACACTGAGGTCTAGCGCTGAGGGCCTTCTGGCGGTTCCCTCACTACGAGAAGCCAAGTTACAGGGAACCAGGCAGATGGCCTTCTCGGTAGTGGCACCCACCCTGTGGAATGCCCTCCCACCAGAGGTCAAAGAGAACAACAATTACCAGACCTTTAGAAGGCATCTCAAGGCAGCCCTGTTTAGGGAAGCTTTTAATGTTTGATGGATTTCTGTATTTTAATGTTTTGTTGGAAGCCGCCCAGAGTGGCTGGGGGAACCCAGCCAGATGGGTGGGGTATAAATAATAAATTATTATTATTATTATTACCCAAACTGTGAATAACCAACCTGCACCAGTTATTTGTTAAACAAAAATCAGCTATGAAAGACCAAAGTATGTGCTAAACCACAGAGACCTCTCGTCTGACTAGTCCAATGACCAATGTCTAGTGTTCCACCAGTATTTGGGTTACTGCTGGATCACTCATTGGTGAGACAATAGATTTTAAAGCATTTGCACAAACAAGGCATAGAAAATAGAATCTAAATTAAAATTCAAAGCACTCCCAACATAAAAGTCACTAAGGCCTAATGCAGTATAATAATAAGTTAAAAGAAATAATTTTTATTTGCAGCAGGAAAATATTAAATATGTATTTGAGACTGTTGGGGCTGACTCATTGGGGGAATCAATAATTAATTGGCAGGAAAGTTGTGGCTCACTTATAAATATCAAAGACTTTTAATAATTACTTTACAAATCAAAATTAGCACACACCACACAGGCTTCAAACTGTGTGGGGCACAGAAGCAAGTTAAGAAGCTGCGTGATTCAAAATTCATCCAACTAAACTGTGGTTCTTTCTTTGAATTATCGCTGGCATGCAATGCAAATCCCCATTTGACCATGAAAAAGAAGTTGCTATAAATCGCAAATGGCTTTCCAGACATTGTTGGACTGTGGCATGGCTGCTCAGAGCCTCAACAACAGCTGGGGGAGCACAGCTTCCCCATCTTTGTTAGATCTGGTGTATAGGTCACACCTGCACCATATATTTAAGGCACTAATACGGTTTTAAATATATATTTAAAGCACTCTCATGGTTTCCCACAAGGAATCCTGGAACTGTAGTTTGTTCAGGAGCCCCCTATTCCCCTCACAGAGTTACAATTCCCAAAGTGGTTTAACAATGAATCCCTCTCCTCGGGGAATTCTGGAGATTGTAGTTTTGTAAGAGAGTAATTGGTTTCACATCAACTATCCTTTGCAAACTACAGTTCCACGGATACTTTGAAGGAAGCAATGGCTGTTTAAAGTGATATAACAGTGCCTTACATGATTGTTGCAAATGTGGCCATAGTTTAAGTTCTTGTAATAGTCCAAGTTGAACATGAAGGTGGGCGCAAAGTAGGGAAGAAATTTAGTTTGATTCACCTTTTGATGTAAGCCTACTTAATTTACCCTGTCAGCAAAAGAGGTTTAAATACTCTCTCAAGGCAGATCTTTAAAAACTGTGGTATAAACACCGACAACTGGGAAACACTGACCTGCAACCGCTCCAATAGGAGAACATAGGTCTCATAGACTTTGAAGACGCTCGAACTCAGGACGAAAGGGAGAAGCATGCTAAGAGGAAGGCACATTTGGAAAACCCTCACTGTGGTCAACTCCTGCCCAGAAACGTATGTCCCCATTGTGGAAGGACGTGTGGATCCAGAATTGGCCTCCACAGTCACTTACAGACTCACTGTTAACACCATGTTCATGGAAGACAATCTTACTCGGCTACGAGTGATCGCCAAAGAAAAAGACTTAATTTACACTTCCCAAATAATATGCTAAGCAAAACACAGCTCTCCTTCAAAAGCCTCACTTCTCCGAATTTCACAGAGCAAAAGAGTGCATACATAAATGCATATATTAAGGGAAAGTGTGGATAGAAATGCTTATATTAGAGGAGGAAAACAACAAAAATGCAGAAAGTAATGGAAAGTAGTTTGCAAATAATGTGCACATCAAGAAAAAATGCCAAAATGCTGTCAAAATTTCCATGAGGACTTTGAAACAAACAAACAAACAAACAAACAACCTGTAAACTGATACAGAAAAGTGGGGGGAAAGGATAAAATGAAAAACATCAAAACAGATAGATTTGTGCATCCATGTCAGCATCACACAAGCTGGTACCGACATGGAATAAACCCTACTAAACTCACTTCTGGGTAAGCATTTTAAATTGTTTTGGTGGGTGTAATTATTATTATTTTTTTAGAAATTATGTTTTAATGTATTGTTTCAACATTCTTGCATTTGCTGCAGGGTTGAAATGCTGGTTGCTGTATAAGTGTAATAAATAAATATTAAACATGAATAGGGTTTTACTTTAAGCCCCATTTTGACAGACCCAGGGCTTCGTTCATCTGTGTTTGTCCTATGCTATCTGTAGGTACAAGTTTATATGACTGAATGATCACCTATGCAGTAAGATATACAGATATAGGGGCCTGGGAGACATTCTGGTGGTATTTCTGTGCAACTATTCTCTATTTTGTATGTGCATGTTGGCTAAAAAATATCCCGTATTTCCATAAATCAGCAATAAAGTAGAAACTTGAAGCTGCTGAATATGTAACAGGAATTATTAGGGAAGATATTTTGTGTTTGTGGATCAAAACACTGCTCTGGACTAATTTTCCACTACATTTTCAAATTAGAGTTAATGAAACATGCATTTTTCATATCGTTAGGCAGGCAAAGTAGTTCAGCAAGATGCCCTGTAGGTGGGGGAAGATGCTTTGCGTTTTCTAATTGCAAGCCACACATTTCTTCTGCAACAAGAAGCTGAGAGACGAAGAATATTTCAGACAGCTCATTCCTCCGAGTTCCCATTCTTCATCTTGCACTCTTCTTTTGTGCAACTTTCTGTGCTCCAATTCCCATGTGCTCTGTGTTGTTTACCCTTTTCTCTCTGCTTTTCATCTCTCTGCAGAGCAGCTCAGAGGGAATTAGTGTCACTAATATGGCAGCGGGGAGTTCTCCCTGCAAGATGTTGTTGACAAGATGCTTAGAACTTTTGGACTTCAAAGTGCACACTCTTCCCTCCGCCCTCCTCAAAGGCATGTTTAAGATAGACCGGGGTGGGGAGGGGATATTTCTTTACCCCTGTGAGCAATTTCACAATTATGTAAGGCAATCAAGAGGCTGCTCTTAATTAAAGGCAAGATTAATGTTCATTTATTGATATCTTTTTTTAAAAAAATCTCTTGAAGAAATCTTTAGAGGGACTTCTTTTGTTATTGTCATAACTATCTGCCCCCTTGATTATCTCTCTGTGTCCTAGTTCCTTGATTAAAGTTTATGATTCGATCTTGTCTCTATCCAGCTTTTTGCTCCTTAATCAGAATGCTGCCTGGTTGGTTACTTTGATTTTACAGAATATTCCAGGTGAGCTTTGCATCAGCTCTTTGAACCCGGACAGTTCCTTTTAAAAATATTGAAAGTTTTTTTTCTTTATTGTCCTGGCTTGTGTTAAAATTGCATACCTTTTTAAGTGCTGCAAACAGGCAAACAATATAGCTTAAAATTACAGGGCCACAGTTGTGCGTGAATCCTTATGCATGAATCAGCTGAATTACATTCTGCCATTATGGTGAGAAAATGGAGGGGCAGGATAATTAAAAATTATTCAATGGGCTGGTTTGAAACTTGGCAGTATAGGAGAGGTAAACCTAAGCATGGCCCATGCCAGATTTGGCATGAAAAATAATTATTTTAAACTGATTAAATGTGTGTTAAGTAACCCCAGAGCGGTTGACTTGTGAGATGTGCTTTTCTGCCATAGCTTTTGCAGGAGCGGTTTGGGGGAAAATATTTATCCATTTGTATTATGACTTATGTTTGTTGGTTTAAAAGGGGGGGGATAAGAAGAGCGTCTAGTGCAGGCATCCCCAAACTTCGGCCCTCCAGATGTTTTGGACTACAATTCCCATCTTCCCCGACCACTGGTCCTGTTAGCTAGGGATCATGGGAGTTGTAGGCCAAAACATCAGGAGGGCCGCAGTTTGGAGATGCCTGGTCTAGTATGTATCACTTCTTATGAGCTGTTCAACATATTTGTACTGTAGGCATTTTTGTGACCACAATTTCTCCCACCAAAGCCTCTGAATGTGTTACACCTGCCCCCATCATATAGCATTCCCTCCCCACTGCCTCCCCATATTACTGCCTTGTAGAAATGTGGCAGTCTTGTGTTGTGTGGATGTGCCCATGTGTGCACAACTGGGTATATAAGGTGGGAGGACAATGTCATCCTATTTGCTTGCATCATTTAGTCGGGATGCAGCAACAGTGGTGAGAGAAGAATGCATTGGTTTGGAGAATGCTGCCTGGGCTACTCCCAGCTATTGCTGAGCAGGTGAATAGGTCTCCTTGATGTTTCTTCAGGCAGGTAGGCAAACTGACAGGAGGCAGTGCAGCAGCACTGGGAATCCCTGATAGACAAGCTCAAGGAAACCCATAGTCTGCCAGTTCTTTGGGAATGAAGGCATGGGTAGGCTAAAGGGGGCTCTTAGACTGGATTCCTCTGAATACTTGTATAGCCTTCGAGTTTGCACATCAGGATCACAGAGCAATTAAAGAACTATCAGCATCTGTCCCTGAGGCAATTACCTATGTCCCTGATAGGTCAATCTGAAAATAGTTGCTTTTGGGTGCAAAAGGGGGGGGGAAGTAGTGGCAAGAAGTTTTCTGTTTTGTAAAAAGGATAAAATGAGCCTGAAAGGGAAATGTCCATGAGGGGAAAAACTACACTCCCTCTTTCTTATATAATAATGCAAATTCAAAGACTTGTAATACCCCACATTTCACAAATAAGTAAAACTCTCTCCATTTTTTAAACCCCCTTCAGGAACAAAAGATGATGCAGAGCATACTAAAAACAATTGCCACAATGTCAGATGGAAAGTGCAATGAGGAAAGGAAAGGAAAGGAAATGTAGGAGAAATGCTTAATATTAATTCTCAGGAGCATCTTCTGAATATATTACGAAGTAAGAATTCACCTCCAACTGAAAGTAGAAGTGTGTACAACAACCAGGTTCTCCAGGAGTCTTACTAATATTGAAAAATGTAACTTTTATTCTTTTTTGGTGACGATATGCATTATACATAAAAGCAAGAACCATGCATAATGGAAATTAATGTCATCCCTATATGTCCCATATGTATCCCTTCCTATTAATCTCTGGAAAACAAGTAACACATCAGGTGAGAGGCTTTGAAGGTACCGTTTGATCATTCTGAAGTGTCACAGCATTCCTTCTGCAAGCAGGGTGGGTAACATATATCTATTAGAGGCACACAGGGAGAGCTATTCGAGGATCCTGTTTTATTTACTAGTTCAAAGAACGGGGTACAAGGGACTCCTGCAGAAAACTGTCTAATAAATGGACCAACAGCAACATATCTTCTCACATTTCAGGAGGGTAAATCGGGACACACACACACACCTGCACCACCTCTCTGTCCGGCCCCCCATTCACCACTGCCTGCACTTCCACCATGGCCTCTGATGTACTTCTGGAAGTGACAAAATCACAGCACCAGTTTCTGGAAGTGCAGAGGAGGAAGAGGAAGGAGTGAAATCAGGACATCCAAGATTGGAGAAAGAAGCCAGGTCGGCATCTGATAATCTGGTATGTCTCGCTCAAAACGGGACAGTTGGGTGGTATGCAACAGTAGAATTGGGGGGGGGGGGGTTTAGGGACTAACTTTACTCATATATATTTTTTATATATCAGCATTTTTAGGCTGCCGTTTTGGGCCTGGCTCTGCCTCACCCCAATACAGTATAACATAAGTTAAAATCACCAAAGAGCTCCAAAAATACTGACTTTAAAACCTAGCCAGAAACCTTTTGACAGATTCGTATAAAATAACTTTATTCAGATTATTTTTTTAAAAAAAGCAGGAATTTAACAGCAATTTTAAGAAGGGGTAATTCAGAACAGATGAATTTTAAGACATGTTTAAAGGGCTTCCATAACGAAGGCAGGAACCACTGAGAAATGAGACTTAATAATATAACAGGATGGGTAATCTGTGGTCTACCAGATGTTGATGGACCTCAGCTCCAGCAGTCCTGACAATTGGCTATGCTGGCTAGGGTTGTGAGAAACAGGAGTACAACAACATCTGGAGGGTCACAAATTCATGATACCTGGAAAACGGAAAATTCAACATTCAGTACAGTTAACCTTTTTGAGATTGTCTTTTGTAAAGCCATTTCATCTCACAATCTATAGTCTTTCACCTTCTTGGCCTCTGGAACCAGGCCTCGATCTTATGGCACTAGTAATCTCATAAATGTATAGCTTTGTACATAATGGTTTCTGGAGTCTGGGTAAAAGCGGCAGAATTTATCCTAATGCTATAATCATTGCAAAGGTTAAGAACAATATTGTGTAAAATCAGCATGATATCTCACAATATGACCATTCTCTGAAAGAGAAGTCAGGAGGCCTAAATTCTATAGCAGTGTCTTTTACATCATTTCATCCTGCTTTTGTTGTTCTTCATGAGGGGAAAAAAATGTCAATGGAAATTGCATTACGTTATTGTGACAAGTTTCCCCAGCTCCTGTTCAGGGCTTTAGCCATTGTGGAACTAGGTGTCAAGGAGCAGTGATTTGTCATTTTAACTGCATCCTACCATCTTGACTCCATAAACGTTCACATTGCCTGTAGGCAGTATATCATAGTAGAGATTTGAGATGATTTGGATGAAGTTGTCATCCAAGTTGTATTTCCCGACTTCTATTCAGGTTGGTCAGAGGGGTTCTCATGGGTTGTGTGTATCAGCAATGAGATCTCCAGAACATGCAAATGCCTTTTTTATTTCTATCCCACCCCTAACCCAATTAGGTCATCCCAGGCATGGCCTGTTTGGACCTCCAAAGAGCCCTGATGGAGTGAGCTCCATGTCTCAGGCATAAACACCACCAGCAGACACATTAGCACCAAAGAGCACGGCTTAAAGTTGGAGCAGCAGATATACACACCCAACAATCTTTTTTGCAAACAGCATACCTGAACATTCATCACCTGAATTAAATCTGGATAATTTAAGTTGCCAGTAAAAAAGAAAAGGGTGTCTTCTATTTTTTTTAATTGTAAGTTCTATAAGGACACAATCCTAAGGTCTTGTTTTCCAGACCAACACCCCAAAAGCCACAGGATATTAGGATCTCCCTCTGGGCAGACAGGGAGGTCAGTGGTAGAGCAGCTCTTGGTGCTCTTGACAGTGAAGAAAGCAAAAATGAAGCATTATGGGGGTGCATTGTGGTGGGTCGGTGAAATGTTTGGCTCTGCTAAATCTAAAGCCCTCCTATTCCCCCAATGTGCCCCCATAAAAGTATGCCAGCCCAGGAGTGGGGCACTGATTTTTCCTCCTCTTGGGACCAATGTGAGGCAAAAATCTTGAGAAGAAGATACTAGCTGACAAGTCTGGCAGGGCTTTGGATATGGGAGTTGTTCACCTGTGATTCTCCCTCCCCTGCCCTCTTTGAATGGCTCACACTTGCTTGGACTGAGCCTCATAAAAAGCAGAGAGATTTACTTCCAAATATGCATGGATAGCATTGCACTTTAAATGAAACCATACTGCTTTAGTGGCAGCGTGGAGGACAGCAAAATGGGATATATTTTATATACATTACTTCATATAACTTCTCTAAAATGAAAAAAATTATATATATTTAAATGCACAGAAGGCAAAATTTTAAAAGAAACAAGTGTCTCAAGTTTCTGCAATCACTTAAAAAAAGCATTAAGTAGCTAGACTTTTCAAAATGCAACACAAACTCTGTCTAGCCTTGAGTATTCAGAAGCTGCCACTGTTGAATAATGAGGTCATTTCTAAGGATTTAAATCATAATTTCAGTAGCCATTAGACATCAAAAAATTGCATGCATTTAGGGAAATAGTTATTCTGTATTAACATCAGGTCTAAAGTGGATGCACATCAAAATAAAAAGTGATGGTGCCATTAATACAGAATAATGTAGACAAGTTCCCACCCCCCGACAAGTTGATGTCAAAAATCTGAAACCGGCTTGTAAAAAGGAAACAGACTTCCAACAGTCATACATAAAGAGGCCCCTATCGATGGGTGTATATGCCATCTTAAAGGGCAGTTTTAAGGAGTTATTGCAACAGCAAAATTACAACATGGTGGTGTTGCGTTGACTATATCAGGTGTCCTGGGGAACCTCTTTTAGCCTACAGGCATGTTTCATCTTAGTGTCTTACACCTTATTGTATGAATTATTTCCATTCATCCATTCTGGTTGGGGCCGAGGAGAGTTGTAGTTCAATGTACCTGGAAGGGACCAGGTTGCGGGAAGCTGTTTTAGGGTTAGAAACCCCCAAACAGAATTGCTACATCTCCAAACCCATTTCACATTGTGGTACCTGCTTTTGCCCACCCACTCTCCCCAAAGCTGTTGGCTCCCCATTCGAGTGATGCATTTATTTACAGTTAAGGGTTTCATGTGCAGCAAATGTCAAATCTGTGTATTTGCATTTCATCACTAGCTGTCTCTGAAGTCAGCGATAACACTGCAGTCAAAATTTGTGGTATTTCCTGCTGCTTTGTTTGCTGAAATAGTTGGTGTGGTAGACAGAAGGCACTTTACCTTGTGGGGCAATGCTAGTGTGTCTAATTCCAGCCAGAAAGCTGTATGCCATTGTTTAAATCTCACAAGGGTCCTGGGGTGTTTCCCCTTTTGCTGTACTGTACTAGGGCATGCTTTCATCTAGTGGTAGTTCAGGGAAGCAGATACCATGCAGCTATTTTGTTCTAAGCATGAACACTTAAGTCCAAACATTCCCCTTGTGTAGCAGAGTTGGAAAACATTGGCTTGATTACTCTAAATGTGAGTCAGTCAGTTCTGGTTGTACTGAGCTATATAGATCGCTGGCCTGACTCAGTGCCTTAATTAAGGTTACAAACTAGATAATATTGATACAGTATCTTACATCAGACCAGCTACTGTTAGTTTTTGGAGCATTCAGGTTTCCAAGAGACACAGAATTCCCTAACAGATAAGATGTAGCAACCCTGGCTGGTTACACATTCCCATTTACGGTACTCTGCCTCTAGTGCTCTCCCACTACTGGTGTGCCATATATTCACAATGTTAACTATGTAGTTCCTGCATTTCCCGCACTCCAAATCAGCTTTGATCTAACTTGAAAATGGTAGCCGTATGAAGACATCTGTGACACCCTCTGTAGCCAAAAACCACAACTTTGAAACACATACAGCCTTAGTGATTAGACAATTCTCATTTATCTTTTTCTTCTTTAGTAGAGTTGCAAGCTTAGTGGATCAAGGGAATGCAGGGGATATAGTGTATCTTGAGTTCAGTAAGGTTTTGACAAAGTGGTACCTCGGTTTATGAACACAATTGGTTCCGGAAGTCTGTTCATAAACTGAAGCGAACTTTCCCATTGAAAGTAATGAAAAGTGGATTAATCTGTTCCAGACGGTCCGCGGAGTACTTAAACTGAAGCGTTCATAAACTGAAGCGAACTTTCCCATTGAAAGTAATGGAAAGTGGATTAATCCGTTCCAGACGGGTCCGCGGAGTACTCAACCTGAAGCGTACTTAACTCGAAGCATGGGTGTAATTGGTTCCGGAAGTCTGTTCATAAACTGAAGCGTTCATAAACTGAAGCGAACTTTCCCATTGAAAGTAATGGAAAGTGAAGTAATCCGTTCCAGATGGGTCCACGGCGTTCGTAAACTGAAAATTCGTAAACCGAGGTGTTCATAAACCGAGGTTCCACTGTATATTTTTGCAGAGAAACTTGTAAAATGTGGGCTGGACAAGGTAACTGTTAGGTGGATTTGTAGCTGTTCGACTGGCCAAATCCTGGAAAAAAGTAAAAAGTGTGGTGTCGCAGGGACCATTGTTGTTCAATGTCTTTATAAACAACTTGGCTGGAGGAATTGAGGGGATGCTCATCAAATTTGCAGATGACACCAAACTGGGCAGGTAGCTAATGTCGCAGAAGATAGAATGAGGATTCAAGATGACCTTAACAGATTGGAGAACAGGGCCCAAACTACCGGTACTAGAATGAAACTCAATAAAGACAAAAGTAAAGTTCTACACTTAGGCAGGACAAACCAGCTGCACAAATGTAAAATAGGCGACACCTGGATTCCCAGTAGTACATGTGAAAAGGATCATGGGGTCTTAGTAGACCACAGGCTTAACATGAGTCAACAGTGTGATGAAGCAGCAAAAAAGCTAATGCTATTCTAGGCTGCATCAACAGAAGTGTCCCAATCAAGGGAAGTCACAGTACCTCTCTATTCTGCCTTGTCCAGACCACACCTGGAATATTGTATCCCGTTCTGGGCATCACAATTTAAAAAGGATATTGACAAGCTAGAATGTGTGCAAAGGAAAGCAACTACAATGATCAAGGGTCTGGAAACCAAGCCTTATGAGGAACAGTTGAGGTAGTTGGTATGTTTAGACTGGAAAAGAGAAGACTGAGAGGAGATATGATAGCCATCTTCAAATATCTTAAGGGCTGTCACATGGAAGATGGAGCAAGCTTGTTCCTCCTGCTCTGGAGGGTAGGACCCAAACTTCAAGTTACAAGAAAGGAGATTCCAACTAAAAATCAGGAAGAACTTTGACAGCAAGAGTGGAATGAACTCCCTCAGAAGATGGTAGACTCTCATTCATTGTAGATTTTAAGCAGAAGTTGGAGAAATGCTTTAGTTGAGATTCCTGCATTTATCATCTTCTTCATCATAATCAATTAATTAAATTTCTATACCACCTTTCATCCGGAGATCTCAAGGCAGTTCACAACAGCATTGGGGGGTTGGCTAGATGACCCTCATGGTCCCTTCAAAGTCTGCGATTCTATGATGTGTACAACATGCAAATGCAATTTGAAATGCAGGCTAGCAGGGTTGATCTAGCTGAATTTTAAGCCAATAATGTCTACACAGTCTAGTCTAAATTCTAAGTAAAGCACAAACTAGAGGAAATTTGAAAAATGCATGTATTTCACATCTCTCTGTATGTGGTTTAATAGCACCTACATAGGGTGGAGCAGAACTGGGACTAAAGCATGTACACAGAAGAGGTTTAACTTTTTCCTTCCATGACACAGTCCTAATAAAAAACCACCCATTCACTCTCCAAGCTTTTCTTCATCGCAGGAGAGAAGTTGCCATTAGGCTAATGACAATGAGCACGTTTCAGGTTAAAGTTTGTTGTTGATAAATTAAAAGGGATCTTCCTAGCCTTGCCTCTCCCCCCCCCCAACTATATTGGAAAAAGTCTGGGAAAAGCCTCTGAGATTCACTGAGGAGCACTGCTTCAAAACCGTGCACCGCGACCAAGGGCAAAGGAGACACAAGAACAAAGATGAGTTGAACTTTTGAAGATGTATATTCTGCCACAGTTTCAGCTCGGGCCATGCTGAGAGCTTTTCTAACATGCTAAATCAAAACAGCAGGGTAGCTGTGGCCTCAAGGAAAGAAATATTAAACATCTGCTAGCTTTTAGACTTGAAACATTGCCATAACCTTATCGGAGGGGGATTTCTTGCCGTTACTCCTCTGTGGAACATGCTCTTGCTGCAACGTGGAGATAAAGGTGTCGGCACCTTGACACAAAGTGCCACTTCCCAATAGTTATTGATCACACCTAGCACTGAGTTCCATATTTAGCTACAGTCACAGCTTTTCCAATACAGATTTATTGTTTTTAACACTGGTGACAAGTCTTTTGTGAAGGAAGAGTCCTGAATGCATTGCTGTTCTCCAGGCAATATGAGATGTAGTAGATGCTACGGGAGCACACCAGCCCCAAAGTTCCTTACCAGGCCCAAATTCAAGGTTATCACATTAGTGTTTCGAGCCCTAAACAACTGAGGTCCCAAGTACTTGAAAGACCTCCTCCTTCCCTACAGATTATCTCGGGTGCCAAGATTGGCGGGGGGGGGGGGGACCCTAGGTAGTTCCTCCACCCTTAGAAGCTTGGAGTGGCGGGGAGAGTACTGGTCCTGGAGAGGGAAATATCTGTGGTGGCCCCAAAGTTGTAGAATTCCCCACGGAGGTCCTTCATTATACAGCTTCTCACAATTGCTGATGACACATCTCTTTGCCATGGCTTTAGAGACTTGAGGTGGATATTTTTGGGACCCACCTTATTTCTGCAATTGTAAGTTGTTTTAAAACAACTTGTAGTTTCTGAGCACAGTTCAAAGTGTTGGTGCTGACCTTTAAAGCCCTAAATGGCCTCAGTCCAGTATACCTGAAGGAGCGTCTCCACCCCCGTCGTTCTGCCCGGACACTGAGGTTCAGCACCGAGGGCCTTCTGGTGGTTCCTCCGTTGCGAGAAGCCAAGTTGCAGGGAACCAGGCAGAGGGCCTTCTTGGTAGTGGCACCCGCCCTGTGGAACACCCTCTCATCAGATGTCAAAGAGAAAAACAGCTACCAGATTTTTAGAAGACATCTGAAGGCAGCCTTGTTTAGGGAAGCTTTTAATGTTTAAAATTTTATTTTATTTTTCTGTTGGAAGCCGCCCAAAGTGGCTGAGGAAACCCAGCCAGATGGGCGGGGTATAAATCAAGCCCGTCCTAGCCATAGAGGCTAGTGGCGTGGAGAACCATGGCGCCGGGTGCTGGAGGGCGCTGGAAGGGCGCTGGAAGGGCGCCAAGTGAGCGCAGGGCTCCGGCGATCTGGCCAGGACTGCGCTCCTTCTCCGAGAACTCCGTGCTGCGCCTCCTTCTCGTTTCCCCAGCACTGAGTTGCGCTCAGTCGAGCTTTGCCACCAGCACACGCACAGCACCCAAGCAGCTCTTGCTGGTCCCGCGGTGCGCACGCTGGTGGCGAAGCTTGACTGAGCGGAACCCAGCGCTTGGGAAACGAGAAGGAGGCGCAGCACGGAGTCCTCGGAGGTGGCCTCCCGCTGCTGCCACGGTCCGCTTGGCACTCCCGGGCCCTTGGAGAGGCTCTGGAGGGGGGCGCTGGAGGGACCTGGCGCCAGGGCGCTGGATGGGCTTAAGACGGCCCTGGTATAAATAATAAATTGTTGTTGTTGTTGTTGTTGTTGTTGTTGTGTTTGTAGCTTTGGGAAGTAGCCTGAGCTGTTTGGGAGCCACTCCCATTTACTATAATGGGCAATCTAAAATTGGCTATAATTTTCCCTCCCTTTTCACCAAAATGGATGAAATCTGCATGCATGGCAACCTTTCCAGAGTAGATTAACTTTGCCAAATTGTAGAAGGGCAGGATTATACAGGGCACCTTTTAAATTTTGATTTAAAAGAAAGAAACAAAGGGGGAAAGCCTGTAGGTATTTATTTTCTGCCAGCATTGTGCCAATTTTCAGGCATGGTCAACCTGCTGAGGGAATGGAAACTGCCAAATATCAGAATGACACCTGCCATGGTTCTCACCTTGGTTCACATCATAATTCAGGGTATACAGGGTATACTCAGAGCCTGATGCACACCCCTAGCAAATACCATGGACTACTGGCATATACAAATGCCTCAGTCTACTGGCATTTTCATGTGCAGTGATACAGGCGATGATGTGTGACAAGAGTTTTCTCACCGACTTCAGTGAAAGGCGTCTCCCTGCTATGTACACAGAACTGCCCCATCTATTGAAGTGGAGAGCCAGCTCGTGCAAGAATCCCTACGAATGCATCAGGGCCCACGGAACTCTAGGCAGGGAGGAAACATTTAACAATTTCCATAGGTGGAAATGCCTATGGTGTTAATTACTTAAAACCTTAAATGGTATATATGATTCCTGGGTTATCACAAGCTGCATTATAACTAGTCAGGCTGTTTTGCCTTCTCTGGTTGATAGCAGCTCTTTCACTTCACCTGTTTCCAGGTCCCCTTTAAGAGAATATTAATAAACCTGAGAACTTCCACATAGAAGGAATGTGCTCCCACCCCATATTAGATTTGCTTTTGTATGTTCAGGAGGCCACTGCCTCGCAATCTTTCTCAATGTAATACACAGGACAGGTCTAACCAGGTGTTTACCTGTTGCCTTATCCCAACTTTACTGCTTCTTCTTGTCTTCCAGTTTCTCTCTTCTGTTCCCCCCTCTGCTAGAATAAAATCTTTTAAAACATACTTTTCAAAAGGCACCCCAACATAGCAGATGAGATCTCCGTACAAACCTCTTTGTAGATGATAATCGGGTCTACAACTCTTTATTGCCTAAATACCGTGATGGGATGGTTAGACGACAAAGTTCCATATATGTGCTAATATTGCCCTCTAGTGGTTACTGTTCCATAACCATTTGCATTCCTCCCCCCCCTCCAATTGCTTTTGAGAACAAAATTCATTCATGTTGCTTTTGTTTTTAATGCACCATCCTTGTAAAATTAAAACTTCCTCTTCACCACTATCATTGGGTTTGAGGGGATAATACACTATTATCCACTGTGCTGACTCTCATCAGTGAAACATTGGCATTTACTCTCTCTCTCTTTTAAGTTTTAAGAGTTTTGAAATTTCCTCAGCTTCCTTCATCCATGACAAAATCCCCAAACAGAAATTGTCACATTCCATTCCTGCTATGTAGAAATGTGACCATGTGTGAAGCAGCCCTGAGTCTCAGGGGAAGGCAATTTCACATTTGTGTAGGAGCTTCTTAGAATAGCTCTGGGCACTACAGGAACCATCACCAGTCACTCTCACAAACAGCTGGCACTGTTTTCCTCTTAACGGGCAAACGAAAATTCAAACTGGGGCTGTGCACACATTTCAGAAGCAGACACAGATTGCACATGTCATCTGAACAATTTTCCCTATGGACTTGTGAAAAGGCTTACATATGACCAAAAGGAACCCAAAAGAGAGTGCATTCGTGCATAAACTGTGTATGTGCAGATGTATATTGTTGCACACAACCCCAATCTTTGAGTAGTGCAAGATTCCAGGGGTATCAGGTCCTTACTCGAGGTCAGTGTTTCCTTTTGGAAATGAGGGGTTCGCAGAATTAACACCCCAAAAGGGTCTTGTTTCCCCAATAGCTGCACAGCCTTGGATTCAAACAGGACTCAGACACTGCTCTCAAATGTCGCTCTGACTCTCTCTCTCTCTCCAGCTTGCTGCTTCGCTTCCAGGTCACATCACTGCCGCTTTCAACTCTAAACTCAGACTTGTCCTTCTAACTATCTCTGAGTTGAGAGGGGGCCCACTCATTGGCCATCTCACACAGAGCCCCCTTTCCTCTGTTCTCCTAATCGTCCATCACCTGGGTCACACAGGGAGCTAGCCAGATTTATATTTTAAAACTTGCTGGATTCAGGTGTTAGAAGCCTACTTCTTCCTTCCCAAACGCATAACAATGCGTTTCAGGTGTTAGAAGCCTACTTCTTCCTTCCCAAACGCATAACAATAAGCATAAATGATGGCAATGATGATGTTGACTACCCACAATTCACCAGCAAGTCTCAGGACAGCTTACAACAATTTAAAACTCAGGATTTAAAGCAGGGTACAGACTCCGGAATAGGGTGGGACCTGAACACACACACCTCAGGTGTCAACGGCCAAGGTAAAGAGGTACCTCTATTTAGAAATAACTACCAAGAGGGCTCCCCCTGCAGATCTTAACACCCAAGAGGGTCTGTGGAGAAGGAAGAGGTCTTGAACCAGTCGCTGCAGGTCCATGTTCAAGCAAAACTTTGCCTGCATATTTCAGCAGGTGACAATGTTGTTCCCATGCTATGAAAGAGTTTTCGCCTACTGATTTACCCAGACTGCTATTGAGCATAAAAGCAGGCCAGGCTCTTTCCCAGGGTTAATTTACGATGCTATGCACATACATTTCATAACTCATTTGTCTTTTGTTTACCAAGGGTCAAAATGTTTGCTTTATTTCCATCAAAAAAAAAAAGCCTAGCTTGAGAACCTCCTGGTTGGTGCTGAATAGTCCTATAGAAAAATAGCCTAGCTGTGAGCAGGCCAGGGTAATACCCTCCCTCTTGCTTTTCATTCCACAAACTAAACTTCTTTGGCAATGGGAAGGGAACTCATCCTACTCTTAAGGGTGCTTAACCTTTAGAGTGAATAATATGTCCTGGCCATCACGCCAACATTTGCAAACATGAAACCTTAATATTGCACATTATCACAATGCAATATTTCTTACACTGAATTACAAAATTGCTGAGCAGGTAGTAATTGCAAAAAATGAACACTTCTGCCTGAAAAAACCCTGTGACTATCTGCCCCCGTCCAAGCCAGTTAACAAGAATTACGCATGAGGCCTTTTGGAATTAAAAATTTAAATTGCTTTGGGCTGTCAAGATGTGAAACATAGCTATAGGGTTATGTGGCCTAGAAATTCAAATGTACAGCATCCAATTAGGAGGGGGGGGGGTAACAGTTTCAGCAACATACTGCATCTCCTTATTTTTTTAACATTTTTCTATGGGCCTCAAAGCTGACATATATTCTGTGCCTCTTCTGTGCTTGTCTTGCTTCTCCTTCTGATTGGGAGTACAAGGTAAGTTAGAATGCAAAGTGTTCAGAAGGATTCTGAAAAAATATAGCCATAAGGATGTGCCTGTAAGAACGGGCACACCTAATAAGTCCACACAAGACAGCAGGTTTAAGTTTCCAGTGACAGTAAAGGGAACAGAATTTGAGATTAGTGCCATGATCCTATTCCTGACTTACAATGCAGAAGCAATGTAGCAGGGAAAGACAAGTTAAACTGGGTGCTACTTTGCACTATCTTTCTGCTCATGTAGGACTGCAGCATTATTTTCTGAAAAGGTCAGGAAGCAACAAAGCTTTAAAAGGAGATGTGGAAAATCTGGAGACCAAAAAAATGGGAATAAGTTGCAACCATTCACAAGAATTCAGCCATCGCCAATTGCAGAAATCCAAAACCACATGCAAACTAGATATATAAACCGCTCCTTTAAAGTCCTTTGTGCACATTTTGCTTGAGATATCTAAAGGCCAAAAAAACAAAACAAAAAACCTCTGAATTTAGGAAAGTTAAGACTTTATCATTTTCCAATCTAGCCTCCTCTCTCTTGACTAGAGAATCAGCTGGGCAAATATTACTGAAACTTGGTGGAAGTCCAACACAATAATTGGACTCAGATACTTTAGAAGATAATGTTTCCTTTATTCATTCTTGCCCAAATGTCAAATTTGGGTAGCTTGACTACTACGGTAAGTAAAAATGATTGCATTAATTGAACTCTTACAATGCTTGCATTTAATGAGCCCCTCTTATCCTCAGAATTTCAGACAGTTATTGTCTGTATTGTTCAGAAAACCATTGAATAAGCATTGTTAGGATTAGTCGTGCTGAATCATGCCTAGATCACAGAAAAACAACAGCTTGTGCATTCATTGATGAATCACAACATTGCTATTTTAGCATTATAGAAAAGGGGAAATGAGATTTGTCTGTCAAAATTTACCATATGATCAGTACTACCATCTCTAAAATCCTGCTGGTGCTGTATTCTGGAGGGGGTGGGGAAGGGACATGGAAACCTCTATTCTTTAAAGCTGTAAAACTGTCAAACAATATTTAAACTTCAGTTGCAAAATAACTCATTCAGAAAGATATGCCTTGTTTACATATTTTTAATACGTATGTTTTAGCCTCTCTGTACTTCCTGCTTTTTGAGTGTTAAATTTTGGTCACCTTTGCATCTGCAGTTTAATTCCTGGATAACCGTATCATTTGAATTTTCACTTTTGTTTCTCTTATGATGGTAGTAAGAACAGAATTTCACTTCTTTTTTGCCCTTCCCTCTCCTTCAAATCTGCTTCCACTTTATCTGCTTCCATTTCTTCTGGGCTCTGAAATTAAGATACACACACACAATTTGAAAACACAGGCACCCAAAATGTGAAGTTTACAGAATCAAAGTGTTCCTCAACAGAGATGCTGTAAACCACTGACTATAATAATATATGGAACTGGGACTATAACTGACATGAGAAGGAGCCTCAATAAAATAAAGAATGGAAATAATCTAAATATAGTTGCCAGAGTTTAAAAGTCCATCTATCAGCACCCTGGACAACAGTCTTGGGTATACTTCTTCTGTCCTAGGGCATGGCTTGAAGGCACTTGAGGTTATTACTTTACAAAAGCTAAACATCATCTGGGTCTGGTTGGTGCCTGGATGGGTCAATTCCTGGGAACCATGTGTACATCTCCTTGGATTCCTTGACGGAAGGAAGATGGGATATAAATGTAAGAAAGTAAGATAAAACCAGATAATACTTGGGAGCAGACCTCATTGAAAAAGAACTTCAAGAACAAGTTCCCCCAAGCAGAATTCATAACAATGCAATTCAAAACAATTCAAAACAATGCAATTCAAATCAAAATAAAAGTCACATATCCTTACAGCTAATAATTTCAACACTGCCAGTAACAGCATCTTACAGCTGTCAAATGAACAGGAATGTTTTTCAATTCCTTCCAAAAGTTACTAAGTACCAAAAAAATTAGTATAATACAGTTACATATAATACATTATTATAATAAATAAAAACAAACTAAAATCAGGCAGAGAGGGAACTAAACTTCAAACCAAAAAGAAAAAAGAAATAAAGCTGGACAAATAAATGTCCTGGCACTGAAATGGCTGTAACATGATTGTAACATTGGCACCAGCCATATTCCCTTAAGAAAGGAATTCCACAGATAGAGACACCACAAAGAAGGTTTTTATTCCTCATTGACACATAGCAAAGTTTACCCAACAAACACACATGAAGAAGAGCCTCATCTCGAGATGTTAATACATGGGCAGGACTGTTCCATTTTCAGACCACCTTCTAGATAGAGCAGGGATAGCCAGCCTGGTACCACCCAGCTGTTGTTGATTCCAACTCCCATCCACTCCAGTCAGCATGGCCATTGGGGTAAGGGAAGATGAGAGATGTAGTCCACAACATCTGGCACCACATTGGCAACCCTGGGCTGGTTTTAGGCAAAAGTACAGATTGACGCAAGTTATCATTTTGCATATCTGATTGCCACATGTCATCTGTACCCTCTGTTACTCAGGACATTATCACACCTCCCCCTCCCCTTGTGGTTCTGGTATGTTGGTTCAGCTTATCAGATCCCCTCCCAGCCCAACTTCAGTCCCCATATATCTCCTTATAGTTTCCTACTAGCAGACTATATGCTAGACTGGGAGCCATGATGGTGGCACAGTCAGTGGAAATGTGTGCAAAACATTTTTTGTGTGCGAAAAGTTTCCTTGCTGTGAAAGGACAGCAAGGAAACTCAGGATACTATTCTAGAAGGCACAGGTGAAGTTTCCAAGAAGCCCAAAACAGGGGAAGGGGACTATGCTGGGAATGGAGGTCAGTGGGATAAAAAAGGGGGGGGGCTTCATAACTACAGTACCAGGAGCTCTGAGGGATCTTTCACAGAAAAAAACACCATATAAACTTCATATTTCTGAGATCAATATTATCTAGTAAAGGACAGAAATGGGTGGGATAACAACCCATGCTGCCATCACTCAACTAGAGAGAGAAAACTGTCATCTGGATCCAAGCCCAGTTACTACTTGAGACTAACAACTGAGAAAAGCAGTAATGGATGTCCTTAGTCAGTTTGTCTAAATAAACACAAGTTTAAAGAACAAATCTCAGATGTCAACATTCTTCCTTCTTATCCCAGGTGTCTCTGGGGCAAAAGTGCATAGGCTCCAAAACTAAACAAATTTCATGAGTTCTCACCTCCTATCCACTAGCAATACACAAAGATAAAATTATCTACATAATAAGATACTACCTCTTTAGAAATGTCCCCCATATTCTAATTTTCTTTCATTTTTAGCAAATACGCTCATATTGGCATTAT